>NC_084982.1:16526905-16826905 GCF_963691925.1 Scomber scombrus
GTGAATATATGCACCTGCACATATATAATTCCTTCATCTTTCATTCATTCATCTCATTAATGGCAGTTTTCCCCCCCCGGAAACGAGTATGCTGGTTGATTGCAAAGCCCACACAACTAAGAGTGGAACCTGATTAACCTTACAGTGACTCTAGAAGCATGCGACCACTGTTGCTTCCCCTCCTCTCCAACCCATAGCCCAGGAAGGAGATGTTGAACTTAACCTCTGCTACAGTGATGAATTAACAATAGAAGGAGATTCAATGCCCCAGTAATTACCAAACACTTTGGACACAGCAACATTTTTCAGCTCCGCCACACAGGTTTGTCAGTATTGGTGGCTTTCACCTGGAATCCTGGGGCTCTTTGCTCTTCCTAACTTTGTTTTCTCTGACGCAGATTAGATCTGCCACCCCATTACAGATTCATTTTCCTAATTTTTCATGTCTGCGCCGCGCCCCATCTGCACAGGGCTGATAATTGTGGGGACCAGCCCTGGTGATTAACATCAGCAGAATTAATTACGCCCGCCATTAAGGCTCCAGGTTGCAGCACAATGATCAAGAGAAATTAACTTTCTTCCCAGGCCCCTAAATCATCTCACCTTCAAGTGGAGTGATGGCAAAGAGACAGGCCCGGGGTCCCAGACCCCGCTCGGCAACTTCTTAACCAAACACGAGGTGCGCATCCTGCACCCGCACTGCCTTCCCACCAAGGAGATTACAGCAGTGGCTGATGGGTATCAATTACGCTACCTTATGTGGTGGGATGAGCGAGAGGTGTCCAGGGTCTGGTGACTAATGGACCTGGGCTGGAGCCACCCTGCAGCTGGAGACCAGGGAGCTGACTGTTTCTCTGGTCAGGGAGCACCAGCCAGATGCTGAGGGGCTCAGTTCACCTGCCTGACACACAGTTATATACATGCACACCACATTTGACTGTGAACTCTGGAGTAGGGTGGCCATGTGATTGTACATGTATATTAGCCAGGAACTGCATGATAAAGACTTAGTCATGCAGTCAGACTGCTGGAGTATAATTATCTGTTTGTTCTCCTGTCAGGTATCAAAGTTTATCTCAAGAAAACTGGAAGACATGATATAAGAACATGAAAGAATGTCATGTTTTTTTTTTACCTTTTAAAATGTTATATTGTGGTTGTGTTATAGCCTGTACAGTATGTGAGCATCCATAGATGAGTGTGACTCCTCTGAGAGAGAGAGAGTGATGTGTTTGTAAGCTATGCTAATGAAGGCCTCATGCCCCTGCAGCAGGGAGAACAGAACAGTGGTAATGTCAGGAGAAGATAAGCAAATTACGTCTGTATCATATTGACTTGTCAAGGTTAAGCAGTGTGAGTAGGGGGAGGAGTAAGAGGCGCAAACTCTCCATCCTTCTCACACCCTCTTTCCTTGACTAGAGAAAAAGATGCATGAGCGACAGGAGGAGAGGGTGAATAAGTGAGCAAGAAAAGACAGAGACGTGGCTTTTGCTTTGAAGCCACTGCACTCCAACCTCCAAACACAGAGTCCTGTTAAGATAGCAATCACACAGAGCAGACAACAGACACACGTTTGTACGGGGAGGGTTTGGCTGCTCTTGTTTAGACTGATTTGATTTAGCTCCACATTATCTAATTAAGCTTAGACCCAAACCTCTTTGGAGTTTCAGCAGCCATATTGTGAGAGTCAGGCTTTGAGAAATGGCCATGAGCGATTAAACCTTTGTATGTGTTTTTATGAACACACATCACCATGATAGAATAATGACTGTCAATGGATATATGGTAATAAAAACTGATGCTCCTTATGCATAAGGGGCCATATCAATTTTAATGACAGCAAATGCAACGTGTACTAAAAATAATAACCAAAACAGTTACGATAATGGTTTTGCCAAGTTAACTTGAGGGGAAAAAAGTGGAAAACAAGGTGAAAAATCCACCACCACTGCCTGAGGTTTATCCCATGGTGATTGTCACAGTGTTTCCCTTTTCCTCTAATTAGCTTTAGCAGTTTTGCTTGAATTCAGCGTATAATCCCCTGGATGAAGTGCAGTCAGCATCTTTCCTTTTCCTAAAAGCACGAGAGGTGCAGTATCATCAACTCTATCTTCACTCCAACACTGCCTCTGGATGATTTAATAAGGTTAAAAGACTAGTCAGCAATTACCCCACGCTCAGTGGAGGAAAACTCTGAAACACAATTGCATTACGGCAGTAGACAAATGCCAGACACCACATCCACAAAGAAAGTGGCTATCTCTGCCATTTTTTACAATCCAGGAGAATGGACTTTCTTTAGTTACAAATATAAGGGTGGTTTCGTTAACAAGTTATCTCACTTTGGATTTTCGTGAGTGTGTTTGTGTATCTATCCCATAGCCTTGTAATGGTCAGGCTGAGATAGTCCAGAGAGTGTCATAGAGTGACATTTATTGCCTTTTCTGTGGGGAAACAGGTAAGCAGAGCACACCATCTACAAAGTAGTCCCCTTTGACACCGGCACTCTACAAATCAGGGCTGAAGGGCAGGCCAGAATGGGGGCACTGACACAGAGGTCCTTTAAAGTTCCAGCGTGACCCAGGAATGTAGGCAGCTGGGGCAGAACAACCAGACGTCTGGGATTTGTCTGGCACCATACTTGATTTTTACCTCAACATTAGACAAACTCCCTTCAGCTCAAGGCGAGGGAAGTGTTTGGTCAGTGCCTGTCATAACTCCATACTTGCTTTCCAAGTGATAAAAGTTTCTAACTAGGTTATCATCTCCACTGCAACAGCTTGAAAACGGCTCGTGGGGGGTATCAGCTCTATTGAAATTAGTCCTCCTAGTTGCACTTATTAGATAATACTTCCTGTATTAGTGTGGCAGCAGTGATAGCAGGCAGATTTACAGCTCTCCGCGGCAGGCAGCTTGCTGTAACTAGGGCTGTGTTAACTCTACTCATTAAACAGAGGATGTCATCACTCCACGCCACCCCTGCATGTTATATGTCACACATATCCTCCATAGGCCAGCCTTTGTCCACCTCCGTCCACAACATCCTTTAAATCTGTCATTGCCACCTGGATCAGGGTCCTACATTTGAGTGCACCACCCCTTTGCAGCTTTGCACATGCATGTGGTGGGCACATGTATAGGAAGATACACAGGTGTTTGTGTGTGTGTCTGTGTGCATGTGGCATAACACAACCACTACACCCCCTCTGCTCATTGTGTGTATGTATGGACGGATGTGTGGGACAATGGTCAGTCCATCCACATGGGGAGAGGTGTAGGCGTGACGCTCATTACAAACCCAACTTTGTACACAGGCCAGATAAGCAGAACAGGACAAGATAAGGAAGCGCGACTGGCTACAGCAAAGTGCAGCCAGATATTCTGATGCCTCCATGAGATGCATCTAGTCTCTGTCTAAACATTTGCTCTGTTGTTCACCCATGAAAGCACTATTTTAATAAACTTTTCCCATCTGCTGCATTTTAATCAGCATAGGGAAAAACTATTTGTTTGCTTTGTTGCATTTTGCTATAAGAATTAGGAAAATACAGCAAAATACAGCAAAGACATTAAGTGGATTTTTTTAAGTGGATGTGTGCCTGTTACTTTCCATATCAACTCTTCCATTACAGAGAATGTATTATCATGATGTGTTTAACAGTAATATACCACTACAGTGAAGAATATTTATACAGTAGAAAATATAGTTAAATCCTTATATACATTATTTAAATGCACATGAAAGTAATATTGAGAAGAAGCACCCAGGTAACAATTTACTGGGCACTATAAATATTTGCTTAAAAGGAAAGAAAGGAGGCTAATGGAAATGGGCTTTCAACTTCATGCTTAAGGCTCCCTCCAAAGTTGTGTCTAAGCATTGCATGTGATTTATGGTTTAAAGCCTCCACATACCTTCACATGCATCTCAATCCACATCAAATATATTCAGATATGAAAAGGGGGTCAAATATGAAGGGAAAACAATTACATCATCACCTACTTATGTTTGTATTTAATTTGTTTAAAAGGATCAATTTAAATCTGTATGAAAATTATTTCAACAAATACAAATATTGTTAAATTATTTGCCTAAATGTGTACTTTATTATATACTATTATTTCTGATGTATTTTTTAAATGAAATTGTTCATTTAAATATTCTGCATTGTAAATTCATCTTGCATATAACTGTTTTAAACTGTTTCTCTATACAGTCTAAAAATGTATTGAAATGTATTGATAGTGATAATTTCTCTAACTGGATAAAAGACCAGTGAGGATTTGCCTGGGTTGACTTGCAAAATGACCCATGCCAGCACTGGCTATTATACCACATTAGTCATTGATTCCTGGGACCACGCAGGCCCTTAAGTTTATTCTTCTTTAAATGGAGTATTATCTAATTCAAAACATTACGGAAATGTGTTAATCTGATTGCCTGTGTATATATTAGTGCTTCAGCATGTGTGTGTGTATGTTTATTTTCAGATTTTGTGTGTATATGTGTATGTGTTCATGTGTTTATAGATCCATGCCTGGGTTTTGTGTGTGCGTGTGTGTTTATTTCTGTAAACCCATATTGGCTCGCCAGGTGCGATGGTCATAATTCAGCTGCTTTATAGTGATGCAGATTGTGTTTACTGTAACCAAGTGGTGCCATTAGACATCATGTCTGCAAAAATGTAGCTGTTGCCTCTCATCCAATAGTTTGCTCTTCTCATCATCAACAGTATAATCATTCTCAGTGATAGTAAAGCACAGGGGAGGGAAGAGGAGCTGGCCCTCCAAGATGGATGTGTGTTATTGTTTGTGGGGTGACAGTGTGTTTCAATCAGGTCCTCTGTGCTCTAATCCCAGGTAGAGCTCTTGAAGTGCTGAGTCAGTTAGTGCTTCATCGATCCATCACAGTGGGTTAGTAGTGGGCAGGTGTACTCCCTGTCTCCCAAGAGACCGAGGAAACACCTGCCCTGCACTGCTTGGGACTTCATCATCCCGCCATCCCTTTGTCTCTTTCTGCTGGGAGCTCAACGTCGGGCCACAGAAAACTGTGAAAGCAGCACTTTTGTGGTCATTTGTTGGCTGTACACAAAAATTAGGGGAAAGGGAGAAATGGTTTTCCCTTGTCTCCCACACCTGCCCCCTCCTTTATTTCTCACCCAGGAAGAAGGGCAATGCACTGAATGGACCGCACACAACTGCCTTGGAGCTGCACAGATCACTATAAGCTCACAGCATTTAAGCAGAGAGCCAGCACGTAGGGAAGCACAGAAATGCAGTCCCCAAATCTTCATTTTATTAGACAATAGCCATGTTATCAAAATGAATACTCTTTTACGATAACTGTAGAGGAGGATGACTCTGGAAGCATAGTGGTTATTATTACATTTGAGGGCAGTGCGCCAGCAAGGGGTGAGAGTCTGTGTTTCTCCTGCTGCAGGCAGTCAATTAGTGCCAGAGGGAAACACAGCACTCCTCTGTTGCTCTCTGCTGAGGAGCTGTAAATAAAGGTTTTTATTACACCACACTATCTGCGTCTCTTCTCTGGACATCAATAGGCTGATGCATTGGACTGTTCCCTCGCATAATCACTCCTTCTCTCTCTATTTCGCACTAAAAGCAAGAAGGAAGGTCACGGTCACCGCTTTAATAAAGCAAATAGTCACATTCTTGGATTGATTGGTATTTTTTATACTAACTTCAACACCAACTTTCACACAAATGCCTTGAATCCATTCAATGCATTATTAATTTGGAAAAGGATTGACAACCAAACAACCTAACGCTCTTCATTGCTCCCAGAGAGTATTTGGAGAAAACATGCAATTATCTGTGCATATACAGGAGAAGGAGAAAAATACTCTGAGCTCATCTTTGACCTGTAGCTCATTTAAAACGGCTTTGTCATGGCCTGTCTGACAGTATCAATACAAAGTGTGAAGGCCACCATGTATCAGCCTAAAAGCCGAAAAGTCAATATTAAAACGTAAGGTGCATATTGTTGGTGTTCATAGATGTATGAACTCTTCAAGACATTCAAACTAAACATATAACTGGGTAAAAGTGAAGAGGAACAATATTCAACAACCATTCCTGTAGAAACAGTTATCTATTGCCCATTCATATTAATTACAGAAACACAAAATTAAAAGAAATGTGTAAAATGAAACAATAAAGAAACAAAACAATTCTCTAACTAAATTTAGCTTATATTTAGCACTCATGTGGTCATTTTTTCATTATTTTAATCTCTCTTCTTGCTATTTAGGAGACTTTAAGACAGTATAAAAACACTTTATTTAGGGCTTTAAATATAATGTGGTTATAGTAATAATTAGTATAAAGCTATGATTATGATGAGATGTTTAAGAGTCTGAACACTAATGTCAGTTTTCACTATTTATCACTGCAAAATGAATAAGCATAATTATCACAATTGCTGAGCAGAATGTATTTGTGTTTATTAGGCTCTACAATCTGTAAACAATGCTGACTGTTTCAGCACGTCACTGGCTGAAAATTACTTTATTATATATATATATATATATATAATACTATTCAGATTCTAGGGGTAGTACTTGTTTGTTTGTTTTTGCAGTATATAATATTTGTGGCTTATTCCTGTAAACCTGCAGTTCTTAGGATAAGATAGAAAAACACAACTTTCTTTGTTATGTTTAAAATGAGATCAATGCCTTGTGATGCATCTAATTAAGCGATATGTCCTCTTTCACCAGCAGATACACACACACATTTAAGTGAGAGAGAGGGAACCAACATGCAAGGCCACAATCACCAACTTTAGCTCCTGTAAATTGAATGTTGATTCTATTTATATTTGGTGTGATTTACACCCAGTTTCCTCCATGTAAGTGAACAGGAAACAGATGCTAGGAATTGTTCTTTCCCCAAATTCCTCAGAGAGAGATTGTAGTCAACACCGATGTGTGAGATTGGCTTTGTACTTGCATGCAAAAAGGTGGTAGACAGTGACTAAATTGACTCCCTGGTTTCCCTGTTCTGAAGATCCATTTCCTCAGAGTTTCCACTTGCGTACGTCCGTCTGCCCAAACCCAGGTTATGACAGGGAGGCTTCCCTAATGAAGTCACGGAGCCAAGTTTACGCTTTCTCAGGACAAGGTCAACCTTAACACCCCAGACACCAGAGGGTTTGTGAGGTGCATTAAGTTCATAAGAATATTTCAGTGACAAAAGATAAGACAAGCTCAACCCATAAAGATATGAAACCAGTTGCAATACAAACCAATATCTCTTTCAAATATTGAAAATATCATAATATCGTGTGCAATAAATATTAGGAAGTAAGTCATTGAACTTCATTTTTTTGCCACAGCCTGTCTAATAAAGTCTGCTTGTGCTATCAAACACCCATTAGGCCTATAATAAAAATGTGCTCCCGAAAATGACATTAATTATAAAAACAAATAGAGGCACATATAATTAAGGATTTGAGAAGACTGTAGATAATCAAGTAGCCAGACATGTGACACAAGGGGAAAATAATAATTTAGTATTGAGGAAAATTGTTTGACATTTACAAGGTGATGTGATTTGAAAATAAAAGGCTCATCTTTTCATGGACCATGGTGCCATCTAGAGGACACTGAAAACAAAAGTGGAGTCAGTTATGCTCCTAATGTAGTGTTTGATTTGCTTTGTGCAAATTTCAAGGCCTGTGCTTAAGCATATGTAGGCAAATTGTTCCTGGGTTAATGTTTTTCTTTTACTTTAGTCAGTGTGAATTAGTGGATTTAGTGGAAAGGAAACCCAGCAGGCTTGGCAGTGCTTGACAATGACACCTTAGAGCATTTTAATATGGCGCCCCCTACTGTTGGATTATTTTCTCTATAACTGGAGTCTAGTCAACACATTCATAGCAGCAGTGATATTGGTATAATCCAATTAAAGTGATACATAGGTCAAAAGAGTAAACAATTTTATTCATATGTGTTATTTCTGTGCACTGCATTGTCACCCATCTCACAAGATAAGAATGAAGGGGGAAAGGTTATACGCATGTCATCTCTCACCTCACAGGTGATTTGCAGCCACTTGCTCCTCCCTCGCAAAGATTTACTATACATGAAATTTTTGCTGACATGGTGCTCTTCCGCCGCTGCTTCTCAGATATATGGCAAACCATAATTTGGAGGTGTAAAATGGGTATAAAACCTGTATTAATTATTTAATCGTGGTTCTAAGTGCTGCCTTTTAGTCCATGCAAGGATGTCATCCCCATCTATTTCAGGGGATTGTTATATCAGTCATTTGTCATAGAAAAAAAAACATAATCAAGACAGAGATTGTAAAGTTGTATGGTAAATCAGAGCAAACCAAGACTTTTTTATGGATGTCATTAAAGGTTTCATTTTTATTCATTTTGTTCCCTCTATTTGATGTAAATTAATTGCTAATTACATTTAAATCTCAGTTCTCTAGCAATGGACCAAGTTGTAGATTTACATAGCAGGGATAAATACCTACATTTTCAGTGATGAAACAGAAGCTGACTCTCAGATTAGAAATAAAAAGCTCTGGTGTCTTACAATGCTATATGAAAGGACAAAGCAGCAAGAAAAGCACACAGAAAAGAAAGTCCCCGGCAGAGAGCATTGTGTGGGTCCTGTGATATATGTTTGTGTCAGAGGGCAGTTAGGTACAAAGACTGAGGGGTATGATCAACAACCAAACAAACATGTTGTCCTGAGGTTGGGGCGAGGAGATGTACACAGAACATCCATCAAACTACAACTGTGAGAGGCTGATACTGTATCGTTTACTCTCACCACTGCACTCAGCTCAGCTCCTCAAGTTTCAAATATAGGTGGGCTTTCAATTATTAGATTGGCTATCACAGGTTCATCATTGTGATGAGTGGTGTTTGTTCATTATGGGCTCTTTGGTATGTGATAATGGCCAACATGTAACTCAAAATTAAGTACAACTGTGTCTATGAGGAGAATTATCATACCTACTTATTTATAGTGTTCGATCACTGATCAACAGGCCAAAAACACATACACATGATGATGCAGTTGTTCCAAATACTGCAGAGTTTTTGTCTAAAACCATACAGTTCTTTAAATGATGAGTGCTGGACATACTGTGATTTACAATTTGTGTGATGAGGCAATTAAACTCATACTACTTATGATGCATCATAGAGATGCATCAGGTACAATTGACAGTGGTAGAAGAAGAATTCAGATCTTTAGGTAAAAGTAGCAATAACAAAGGTCCTGCAATAGAAAATGATACTTAATGTAAAGACCAGTAAAATATAGTTAAAGCATCAAAAGTAGAAGTACTTGTTATACAGGAAGAATGGCTCCTGTTGGTGTTACATCATTGTATGCTGCATTATATTACTGGTTTGTCATTACTGATACATTCATCTGTGTGCACAATTTTAATGTTGCATCTGCTTATGAGAGCTAACTAGTTTACATAGTGTTGGATAGTTTAACCTATAGAAAGGCGTTGCATTCATTTTACATTTTACATGTAACACATTGGTTGTCAATATCACGACTAACTCGCTGCCAGATAGATATAATGGAGAAAAAAGTACCAATGTCTTATCTGAAATGTAGAAGACTGGAAGTATAAAATAACTTAAAATTGAAGTAATCAAGTACAAGTACCTTATACCCACAGTACAGTACTTGACTAAATGTACATACATTCCACCACTGACCTTTGGTATTACCTTTCAGGTTTTGACCATTCGTTCAACAAATGCAGTTTGAGTATTCAAATGAGTGAAACTAAATTATAGTATTTTGCATCAAAGCACCAGCATCTTTTATGTTTTCATTCCAGTTTCTTGTGTGTGCAACTTTAAACATGCCTGGAGTTCAAGTTAGTTCATAATAGTTCAAAACTGATCTGTCAATGATGAGTAAACTTTAAAATGCAAGTAGTCAGTGACAAAGCTACAGTATCCTTGATGTCAGAAAGCAGTTTCAGTTTTTGAGATATGCAAGTGGAGAAATAAGACAGATTCAAGTGTTTTTATTGCATGACTATTAATATAACCAATACTTGCTTGTATTCCTGCTTTTGATCCAATACAGACATAGAGAAAAGTTTAAAAGAAGCATGACATTTGGACATCTCCCAACTATCTGTTCTACTTCAACAGCAGTGGCTCACACAGCCTTCAAATGCTATGTGTCATATCAGTCTTGCGCAACAGGCATCCACCGCAAATATACAGATGAAATATTGCTCATTTTTGATAAGATAAGAGGAATAAAACAATTTCTTCTGACGTATTTGCTTATGTTGCAAGCCTATTAAGGTATCTATTATCTCTAAGCAAATACAGTAACTGCTGTGGAATAAAGGGGGCAAAAACACTGACTATCTGAATTTGAACTATGGACTGATCATAAATACTCATCATTAATAGTGTCAGAAAAGCATTACCCTTTTTATTGGGGCTGTATTTTCCTCACACACTACAATAAAGTTAATGACAGACATTGTCTAAACCATAAAACAGTCATATATTTGGAGATGCTGGTTAGCTTCAACAGGGCTCAGTAGCATCTGGCACATACATCACACTCGCCTAATCAAGTAGCTTTGTCGGAGAGGTCTAACTTGAACTGAAAACACAGATGAATGTCATGTTTCCACAACTGCAGAGGAAAGCTATTTGAATATCAGTTTTGTAATATTATAATCCCCATGTTCTGTATCCATTTTATCTGAGATAATGCTGCTTAATCATAACATCACACTACCATGCATATACTGTAATGAATAGTCCTGCAATGAATACTGGTCCTCAATAGTGCAGTTTTGCTGTGTTTGACATTTATCATTATTATTTTTATTTTTTCCCCCCTCCCCTACAGAAAACATGTTTTTGCTATATTTTTGGTTAATGCACCAGCAATTTAGTAACGATCTGGCCTGAACAGAAGCCAGGACCAGCACATATAAGACAAAAGTCAGGTGTAACAGTATCAACCAAGCAAGGCTGAATCACAAACTGGTCAAAGTAGGTAACTGCCCCAGATTCACTACATGTCTGTCGTTTTTGATAATTTCAGTAATTCTAAATTTAATTAAATTTGCAGTAGTACAATACAATATCAACTAAGGCGAGTCCTGCATTACTAGATAATTTTGAGCAGATGTGTTAAAGAGGGCTTTATCATTTTTGTTTGTATCATACTTCCTTGTATGGCACATTTTGCTACGTAAAGCTGGATATAATCAAATTGCCACAAGCTATGTACATGTGTGCTTCAGCACAGGCACACGTGTTGCACTGAATTTAATGGGACCCTGAGGCACAGCCCTCCAGCAAGGACACTCACTTAAAGACATGACAGCGTTCACATTTCACACTTCACATATCTTACTAGTTGTTACATTGAAATAAATCAGTCTAAATATATATAACCAGCTGGTTCATTTCTACCTGTCAAAAATCAGATTTGTAAGTTTTATAACCTATTCTCTTCATATACATGTTTTATATTTTTACTTTAGAGTATTTGAATTAGGCTGTGGCTATATACAACCATTAAGTTACAAAAATGGAACACTGACAAGTAAACAGGTGTGTTAAGAAGACTTAGCAACCAACATGAGTGGACAACACTGAGATCAAAACTGACCATCAAGTTGAAATTCAAATTGAGCTTCGTTAAATTGTGGGGCTAATTCACGGCTAAGTAGTAGCACAAACAGTGTTTGTATTTCAGGACTACTTTTCTGCTCTGCAACAAACAAGTTGATTTTTTTTTTTAATTTAATGTCCCACACATGGTTTAAGATGTGGACTAAGACCTTGTTTTTCAACTTTATTTATAAAAATGAAACTTACAACTGGTTTACCATTCAAGTTGCAGAGATCAGAACACATAAATACACTTTTTTTTTTAAAAGCTCTAGTTTTCACAGATTTAGAGTTTGTGCAGCATTTTGGTGTGTCCAGGATTTAAGTAAGATATAAAGAAAGTAATGTTGAGTTTGTGTTTTACTAATTGGCGTGCTGGCGTGTAGTACTATATGGAATTTTTATGACAGGCATTTCATTAGTAAATAATAAAAAATAAAAGATAAAACAAAAGATTAAGGTCATGCCAAAAATATCTGACTAAAGTCCCAAAAAAGATGAGTTGCCATTTCACCTGTGTAGTGACAGAGGAAACAAAGAGCGTCAACATTTAGTCCATATTTTACTGGATAACACCTGTGCAATATTTTCAAAGACATCACTTGCACCTTATTTGAAACAAAACAAAAACAATCTTTGGTAATAACCTTGTTTTTTCCCCCCAGTCCATACCAATAGACTGGTTATTCCAAACAAGTACACAAGCAGGTTTACTAACTTTTTACCTCTGGATTATATCCCTTATTCATTTATTAGTAGATTTTATAGACTAAAAATTAAAAAAAGATCAGAATCCTCTATGTATAATTCTGGTGAGGTAGTTTGATGGATTATATCTGTGGTTGCAGATGACAGCAGAATTTTAATAGCTGACAGAGGAATATCAAAGACAATAGTCTAACAAATTATCTACAGTACACAGGAATGTTATATTTTGAGAATTCATTATAAGTAAACATATGACCCCATTGACAGACACAAAGTTATCAGTTATCAGTTATCAATCAATTTCTTTAAAATCCAATGAACTTCATTTATTTGTGAGGTGTGTGTGTGTGTGTCCAAAAAAGAAGTGGCTGGATGAGGTCTTGAGGATTCAGCTTTCTGTCAAGGTCATTCTTCTTTAACCAGTAGATGGCGCAAATTAACTTTTTTTTTCTCGTGTGTGTCTTTTCCATAAGACGAGGCCAGGCGTCAAAAGGGACAAACATGATGTAACATTTCAATAGAAAACAATGTTTTCGTAGTTATTCATAGAATTTGGTGTGGTCATTTTTTAATAAAGAAATCATAGTTTCTATTTTGAGTATTGATGAGTATAATCCGGGATGGACTGAAGACCATGAATGTTTTAATATTGATCATATAATCATCATACACTATAGACTCCTTAAATGAACGACGCGTCGGGTTGGATAGGATCAACCGTTGCAAAATTCTCGCGAGATTAACATTTACCTTAACCTAACCCTGAATTAAACTAGTAACCCTAATCTTAACCCTTATCCTCGTAAAGAGTACAGAAGCGATCAGTATAGGTTATTTGGCCCTAGTAACACACTTTGTTTTTTATTGACAAAAAAAAAAAAAAGAAAGGAAAAAAATACAGTTTATATGTACACAACGTACAAAACTGTATAAATTCTGTGTACATATAACACATACAAAAAAAATAGATGGATGTGTAAAAGAAAATGTACACGTTACAACTATTAACGCTAGGGGGATGGGGATCTTTAGCTATAAAGATTTTTTAACATAGAACAATGTGTTACAGTTTTAATTGCTTTTGGTTTTAGGGAGGATTGAATTGAATGAATGTATTGTTTGTTCTCGTTGCTATATGCAATAAAGCATGGTTTATTACCTGTAACTTTACATTAATGGATATTAAAGGCTAAAACTTTCATCAATATTTTCAATAATAAAAACACAAAGGTCTTGCTAGAATATCTTCACCAATAGGCACTGTCAAAATAAATGTACAATAGTTCCTGGACATTCATAACAAAAGCTTCAATTCACATCAATGTGTCTTTTAAATCTCTTTTGAAGTTTAAATCTGTTGCTTGTGTAAAGTCAATGAAGGATGGGACACGCCCCCTCATCTCAACAGATTTGAGAGCGGCTGTTACAGCTGTCAATCAAGATGTCAGAGTCAGAGCGGCTCTGCCTCTTACACCGTCAAATAACCAATTAAAAGCAAATTTACATGAAAAATGATAATAAATACTTCAAATTATAGAAACCATCTTTGGTGTGTGCTTTGACTTTTTGTTTTTATTTCATTTTATTTTATTTTATTTTAAATGTTGCTCATGTGCCATCCAGTAGGCTAAACATGGAAGGGGGCGGGATTCATGACCTATACTGCAGCCAGCCACCAGGGAGCGATCGAGATAGTTTGGCTTCCCCTTAATGGAAGCTGTTGGTTGCATAGAGACATACAGTATATATGTCTATGGTTGGTTGTCCATCTAGAAATATAGGTTGCTGGGTTTTAAAAAATATTTATTGTACATATACAGAGGAACAAACAGATATGTAGACAATAGAAAACAAACACAATAAAGAAGAAAAAATAAACACAAAAGATTACATTTACATATGTTTTAATTGAGATAACAATAGAAAACACAATACAGGCAAACATCACATCATCCATACAGTCTATACAGTTCAGAAGTCAGTTACACATATGAGGAAATAAAGAATATGTAGGCTACACGTAAAGAACATAGGCTAATTAAAAACAAAGAAAGTAAAAACAAATATAAGTACATACATAATTAAATAAATAAAAAGTTGGGGGTTCATATATATTGTAATGAGAAAAGGGGGGAGATTGATATTCCTCAATAAAGATTATTTAGTTAGCCTACTTGCACTTGTGTGTGGCGAATATTCTCTTGCCTCTGACATCGGACCAGACCGGGTTAACAAAGGTGGTGGCAGTATTGCATTACTTTATATAGATCTGTAATAATCAAGGTTTATTTCAATATTTTAGTTAGAGGTTTCACGGAACAGTGTTTCGTAGTGGTTTATTAATCATAAATAATAAAATGTGCAGTTTTAGGTGATGTTTTGGAGAAAAAAATGGCATAAATAATGACCAAATGAATCAGATATTCGGCAGCATTATTGTCTGAGGTTAAAAGAGTATGCAGAATTGAGAGCTTCAGAGAGGTGACACTCCAGATTGGAAAGCTCTTCTCCAATGTATGTCTTCAATTTTTGATCTTCAGAAAAACTTGCCTCTGGGTACAATCTTATTCCTTTCTTTGAAGCTTTTTACATCTTCATACAGTTTAGTTTATATCACAGCTGGTTATATACCCGTGCTGACGTCACACTGAAGAGGGCACGACCGTCTGCTTGTCACGTGATCCTATCCGATCGGAGCTCGTGGACGTCTGCAAAATGGAGGTGAGCTTCACTGAAATGTTACGAATAAAAAAACACGGCTGTTTGTGTCTAAAATGCACCAAAGTCACGGCTGCTCTGTGAAATAAATGTGACTCTGGCGGATAATGTCACGGCGCAGTGTTGTTGTTGTAATTTGTGGCTCGTCTGTATTAAATTAAAACGCTGCTCTGGTTAGCTAGCGCAGCCAAGCTAATGGTGGTCACGGTACTGTTTCAGGTGACTGTCAAATTCAACATTGTCGCTGGATGTCTGCAATCCTCATTGCTATTAACAGGAGCTGGATCAATTGTATCTTTTGGTTGATAGCACAGTGGCAACCTACGACTTCCCCTTAAATAAGATAGCTGCCAACGCTAGCTAGGCAGCTCGGCCAAACTCAGCCTGTTGTTAAGTTAACCTATTTTTGTGAATAACGGGCCTTAGTCTGGCAATTTTCCACTACCATATGTCATAATATAGGAGCACTGGGTTTATTTGTCAACCTAATTATACTTGATAAAATAATTTACTGTTAGCATAGTCTGCCACCACATCAGGAGTAAAGGTAACGTTACACCTTGGCAGTGAGATCATTTCATATGATGAAATTATACATATTTGTATGTTTTTACACATTTTGTCAAATGCAGGCGCACAGCAGCGTTATCAATGTGTCATGTTTCTACAGTAATTTCCGGTATCGTTATTTACCGCAACCTTGTGTGCTTTTCCTGTTTTGCACAGGACCGTGAAGCTAAAGAACCGGAGCAGCTCAGGAAGCTGTTTATTGGGGGTTTGAGTTTTGAAACCACGGAGGAGAGTTTACGGGCCCATTTTGAGCAATGGGGAACACTCACGGACTGCGTGGTATGTATTTTGCATAATAATTGTAATAGTAATAGACAAAGAATCAATAATAGTAATTTACAAATATGGCTAAACTGTTCTGCACTACTATTGTGTTTAATTTTTTTGTTTGTAGGTGATGAGGGATCCCAACAGCAAGAGATCAAGAGGGTTTGGCTTTGTAACATACGCCGCTGTACCGGAGGTTGATGAGGCCATGAAAGCAAGGCCTCATAAAGTCGATGGCCGGGTTGTTGAACCCAAGAGGGCTGTGTCCAGAGAAGTAAGAAAACCCTCAACCTTAAGGCAGATGTCTATGAAAGGTTATTGTCAGGTATGTTTTGATCTGTGCTCATTGATACTCTGCTCTTGTTTCAGGACTCCAATAAACCGGGTGCCCATCTGACCGTGAAGAAGATCTTTGTCGGCGGTATCAAGGAAGACACTGAGGAGTACCACATCCGAGAGTATTTCGAGAAATACGGGAAAATCGAATGCATTGACATCATGGAAGAGCGCTCCACCGGAAAGAAGAGAGGATTCTGCTTTGTCTCGTTTGATGACCATGACACCGTAGACAAAATTGTTGGTATGTGGTTGTTTAGACTTCAGAGTTAGTTATGGATTTAAGAAACATCAAGGAATGTTATGAATGTTAATTGTTTTCCTTTACAGCCCAGAAATACCACACAATCAACTTCCACAACTGTGAGGTCAGGAAAGCTCTGTCAAAACAGGAAATGAGTTCCATGTCCAATAACAGGGGTAAGCATGCCATCTTATGGAGAATGAAGTACTGGTCCTCGGTTGTTTTGCCTTTACTTTATGCAGCTGATGGTTTGCTGATTGCATGAAAAACCTTACAAAATGACACCTTTTTTCATGTCAGGCAGGAGCGGAGGATCTGGAAACTTCATGGGTAGAGGTGGTAATTTTGGAGGTGGTGGCAACTTCGGCCGTGGTGAGTAGCATTTGCATGTCAAATGAAAAAGTCATTGACCTTATCCACACTAAAGCAGGTACATCTGATAGTTTGCGTCATCAGGGCTTTGCAGATCCGGTTTTGCCTCCAACGCCAAACAGAGTAAACTGCTTTTATCTCTCTTCTCTCTTTGTGTCTTTAACAAAATAGTTTGGCCATAACCGTCTGGCAAAACTGGTTACCCATGTTTGCCCGGGCAGGGTGAGGCTCTGTGCTGTCGCCTTGAACTTTGTCACATAACAGCCCTTATCAAATAATGTTTTGGCTGATTTTCATAAGAGATACCATATGAAACTCTCGTGCTGGTATCTAACATTAGGCATAGATTATCTCATTGATGGCTCATGTTAGACACGCAAAAGAATTGATGCCAAAGTCACTCGTGACAGAAATTTGTTGTCTTAACATTGCTGCTATGCATAATTTCTTTGTCAGATTTTTTGACCGTCATATGTTGTTAATGTCCTGTTGTCTT
Source organism: Scomber scombrus (assembly GCF_963691925.1). Lineage (NCBI taxonomy): Eukaryota > Metazoa > Chordata > Actinopteri > Scombriformes > Scombridae > Scomber > Scomber scombrus. The sequence continues at coordinate 16,544,276 of NC_084982.1, forward strand.
ACTCAGCCTACCACGCAAGAGCAACATTTTAGTCTAATTTATCTACTAGAGTATGTCGAAAACATCACCTTGTTTTTCAGATGAACCTGCATTAATGTGGATACGGTTCAGCTGTGAGAGGGCTGCAAGATTACAGAAATTGGTCACAGTTTTTATGCATAATGTATTTTTACCCTGCTTGGTTTCTTAGGTGGCTATGGTGGAGGACGTGGTGGTTATGGTGATGATTTTGACAATGGTGAGCAGTTATAAAATTGAAGAGTAAAATGTTAAAATGCATAGTTTAGAACCATAAGTCACATGGACTTTCAGGTGTATTACTGGTGTGGCGATGTAATGCATTTAATATCCTTGCTGGCTTACATAATAGCTGTATCGTGTGTTTAAGAAAATACTATACAACAGTGTTAAGTTATTAACATCACTGTATCAAATAAGGTTCTGTTGTATGATTGCATTGTTTTTCACTATTATAGGTCCAGGAGGAAATTATGGTGGAGGACCAGGTTATGGAGGAGGTCGAGGGGGCTACGGAGGTGGTGGTGGTGGTGGTGGTGGTGGCCCAGGGTATGGGAACCAGGGTGGTGGCGGAGGCTTTGGTGGCAGCTGTGATGGAGGTTACGGGGGTAATGACGGAGGTAACGGTTTTACTTTATCCAGAAAATTAATAATAATAAAACATTTACAATAATACATTTTATTCATATAGTGCTTTTCAGGGTACTCAGAGACACTTTACATAAGTTAAAATGATCACAGAAAATCACATTAAAAGCTTACATCAGAGACTACATAGCATAAAAACAACTCTATTCAACTTAATGAAATACTACTTAAGTACTAGACACCTGAAATGAAGCCTTGCCTTGAACTTGATACTTATATCTTCAGGATATGGAGGGGGTGGAAATTACAATGACTTTGGAAACTATGGTGGACAGCAGTCCAGCTATGGACCCATGAAAGGGAACAACTTTGGTGGCAGAAACTCGAGTGGACCCTACGGCGGTGAGTTAAACCCTCCAACTCCGAAGATCCAACATTAAAATGGGGCATAACAAATGACATAACATACCCTGAGGAGTGACAAGAATAAATTTTTTGTATTTCAACGGCAGGAGGCTATGGCTCTGGTGGTGGCGGCGGAGGTGGCTATGGCTCACGGCGATATTAATTATTTCATGTTTTGGTAAGTTGCATTCAGTTTCACACCACTCTCTTAGCACAGTACAGAGTGAGCCCATGAAAGTGCAGAATAACAATTTGTTCTATCCTGTATCCATTCAACAGGCTTCAGTTCTTAGCAGGAGAGGCGAGGAGGTGAGCAAAGGAATTGTCAGGAAAGCTGCAGGTTACTTTGAGGCAGTCATCTGAAAGCATTAGAGGAACACACGAGTCAGACATTACTGCAGCTAAATCGGAGAAGTTTATGGAAGAAGGACTGTATACACAAGACATGAGTGCAGATGATACCCTTCCCTGATTGTGATAGATGTTTCCCTGCTAAGCAATTTTTCCCTTTTGTGAGTCTGAAGTGTGTGTATTGTGCCTATGGTATCAGGGGTAAAGAGTAAATTGTTCTTTTTTATCTGAAGTCAGTTCTTAATATCTTTTATTTTCCTTTTTTTACATGAGTTAGTCTATTATTTTTTTGTATTTTAACCTGGGTTTGTCAAATAGTATAGTTATATCCGACCCTCAGATGAGCTAGAATTACACATTTTTTCTTTCTGCAGTTATTATGATTGCTCAATTGCAAGTGTCAAGTGTATTTTGATTTTGTATGTGAAGCACAGTAATGTAAATCCTTCGTAGTACCAGTGTTAACAACTATAAGCAGTCTGGATTTAGAATCAAGGGAATCCCTCACTCTTCTTGTTCCCAGTGAACCGAATTCTAGATTGTCCAAATATTTTGATTAGTAGAAAAAGAACGAATAAAATTGTGTAGTAAAGTAACATGAGGTTCAGTGCGTCATTGGTTCAGAAAAAGATTCAATGAGTGTCAATTTATCTGTTGCCTGCTTATTGTGACTGTGAAGTTTAGTATATCAGCCTGCCCAGAACTTTCTTTTGGAGTATTAATATCTATGTGGGTGAATACAGTACGGTGTTCATATACTGTATGTATTCACTTGTACCAGGGTCAATGACAAGGGAGATTTGGGTAGTCCTAAGGCAAGGGGCCCGTACATCCACTATGCCAGTGTTGAGCAAGTAGGATTATAAACAGCCACAAGCACCTGCAGTTGGGCTCTCAGCATCGCTAGTGTGGAAGATTGCAGATGACTGTCAGACAGGACGTCTTCAGCCCCAGCACAGTGGACCAGTCAGCATTTTGAGAGAGAAGGGAGAAGGCAGCATCGAGCACAACGCCCATGGAGGAAGCTTGCAGTGTCGTGCCTGGTAGTGAGCATCTATCTCTCTTTCAAGGCTAGCTAAACCCTCCAGCAGCCGGTGCTAGCGAAGAAAGACTAGTTCCTGGACACATTGGAGATCCTGTTGAGTCAGAGATACTGCAGTTTACCCGCATGTGCTAGATTTCAGACATTAACAAGAAAAGGGAGTGAGTATTTCACAAAAGCTGACTTAAAGAAGATGGAGCAGGTAAGAGTAACCACTTTGCTTGATTTGCAGATGTGGAAAGAGGCATTCTCTTCTTGCTGAAAATCTGTAAAGACCTGATAACATGGAAGGTTCTGGATGGGTAAGACTTTTTTCCAAATATTATATAAGGCTGCTCATATTGTAATCTAACAGTGCACTGAGTGGTTATGACAAGGTGCAGGGGTCTTTTGACGGTAAACCGAGCAGGATGACATCCAGTGTTGCTACACTTTGACCGGAATCAGACTGTGAGCTTCTCACACTGCTTGGTATTCTATGAAGGCAAAAGTGTATTGTGTTGTATTCATGTTTATTTATTTATCTTCAATATCACTCAGTTAATATGAATGAAACACGCCTGGGGAAACAAGGTTACCATACTTCCAAGAAAAGAATAATATGGAAGAATGCCAAACAACCATTAAGTCATGCAGTATGAAAATATAGAGATCAGAAAGTTGTTATCGGATCTATATAAATAGCCATAATATTGTAAAAACCTCATGTAAGCGCACTTTAAACTGAAGGAACTTTCATTGCTACAAAGGCTGGTTATAGTAGTGAAATGCAGAATACTGTCTGTCATAAAATAAAAAAGGGCTGACAATCAGCACTTTGACCAGCCTGATTTTGAAGCAACATGAAACAAGGTCAGATCCTCTGTGAAAATGACAGGGACAAAATATATAAAATAATGTAATAAACATGATCCTATGTGTCAGGCCAGGCGTCAGGGTAACACCATATGGCAAGCAAACTGCCTCAACAGAGAGGAACAGTGGTCACAAGTTGAAACTAATAAAACTCGGATGGGACAAACACATTATACTGATGATTCAAAAACTAGTAATTCATGGACTGTAATGTGAGTTTGTATAGGTGAAAACCTTTTCACAACCCTTCTATTCGTTCCTCAGTGGGGAAATTTTTTGAGGAACTGACCTTTTGCTACAGTACTTTTTGTAAATTGTTGTTAGGCTATTTAAACATGTGAGGTTGGAGCAATCAATTCAATTCAACATCTTTTATACTAAATTAAATCAACATTTTGTTAGACATGTTATGCCTAAGTAATGGTAGGGCTACAAATTTAATGTTAAGCATTTTAATTGATCTGCACATTAAAGATTTCACACATGTCAACACAGTCTGAAATCAGACAAAATATTACCTGAAAATGTTTCCCAATCGGTTGCAGGATAGTATTTGTATTTGTGGAATGACTAACTTCTTTACACAGAATTAAGTGAGGCTTGACTGTAATAAACTCTGTGTGAATGAACTGTTGGCTTATGAGAAGAATTTGTAAATGTACGTGTGACTTGTATTCTTAAATAAAAATGTGTTTCATGAACTGAGTGTTTCATTTATGAACAGCAATTGAAAACCACTAAATGTATGTATTTTATGCTCAGTACAACTGTTCTGAATGTTCAAGTATCACAAGGTTTAACTTGTTTTACTGCATTACTTAATCCACAAATGTCCTTGAGTTTGATGTCAGTTTATTTTGCTACCCTACCTCTGAAGTTCGGGCTTGGCGATCAAAGGTGGTGTTTGTGTGTGAAAGTGCATGTGGAGCAAATACTGATTGTGCAGGGCTTTACCTTTGAATATGTTTGCCCAGTCTACCATTGTGAAGTTGTCATGCATGGTTCGCACTGAGCATATTGTGCTGCAGGTCAACAATTGTGCTCTTTGTTGTGTAACCTAATGAATGCATTGGGTGTGATTTCTTTTGCGACACGAGTTTCACAGTATTAAAAGATTTAGGTTACTGTACAAACAACCTTGCCCTAATAACAACTAGCAGATTGGGAAAGTGGATTAAGTTAATAACGCTTTTATTTTCAATACAAGATATCTTTTATTTCTTGTTTTGTAAGCCCTATGGTAAAGCATTCAAGTCAAGAACTGACTTGAACATGTGCTAAGTTATGTAATCACTCCTCAGACTATATATCCATCTGGCATCAATCTGTTAAAAGCTGTGGCTGGAGCTGTGGCACGCTACACAATGTTCCCTCTTCAGAAAATAGGAGGCCATATAGCTATAGGAATAGTTTATTGAAAACCACAGAAGTCAAGATTTAAAAAAGGAACCTGGGCAGCAAATCATAAGGGAAAGTTATAAAACATGAGTAACAATGATTGAAACAATCATTAGCGTACAGAAACATGATATATACAATATATATATTTATATATACATTAACATTTTTATCAATCTGAAAAGCAAGTCATGTTTATTTACAATTGGTTATAGAATCTGTGAAGGTTTCAGAGTACAAAAGAAGTAAAATATCAAAAATATTACAACATTCAGAGGAATAAGCCAAAACTATACAATAGTTCTGCTGAGCTACTAACGCTTAAAGCGAGCGACTACAAAGTTATTGCATAGTATTACTATAATAATGCAGTACCTTATTATTACAAAGGAGAAATGTGGTTGTCTTCGCTCTTGATGAAAGTCTTTTTAATGCGAGGAACAAGGAAGACGCTGCCGTCACTTGACTGCTGGAGGGAGTAGTCAGATGGGGAGTAGGAATTCCCCTTCTCATCTCTCAACAAACTAAAGACCTCCAGGTACAGGCTGTTGAGCTGCTGCTTCATTTCCTTCAGGTTTTTGATGTTCTGGCTCTTCTCGCTCTGAAGACGCTCCTTTTCATCTTTCAGTGAGTCCAGGTCGCCCTCAAGCCCCACTATGTTCTCCATCTTGCGTTTGCGGCAGTTCTGGGCAGCTACCTTGTTCTTGCCACGGCGCCGTATGTCTCGGACCAGGGCCAGCTGGGCCTCGTTCAGTTGGTGCTTTGACATCATCTCATTGAAGTCATCAACAGGCAGATTGATAATCATGTCAACAGTGAATGGGATTTTGAGGGTTTTAGCCCTCTGCTCGTCTCTGGAGAGACGCATGTCAGAGCGTTTCTTTTGCTTGTCTTTGGTGAAGGGGGCGTTGTTGTGGCCATTCTCTTCTGCTGGCTCCGTCTTTTGTTGTTTGGGTTTCTTGTCCTGCTGCTGTGTCTGACACATTAGTGCAGTTACAGGAATTCCTGACTGAAGGTCATCTGGTTGGAAATTTAATGAGAACATCTCGGAGTAGTCAGATTCTGCACTCCCAGGGTTTTGATCCATCTCCTCCATGTCTGAATCACTGTAACCAAAGGACCCATCTCCATATACAGATTTCCCAGGTGAGCTAGAATTTGGACTTGTGTTTGAAGAAATTCCTGAATCTGAGTCTGGTAATTCTGCTGTCAGATTTGTTTTTTCTCTATCAAATGTGTCACCAGGTGAGAGGCTGTACAGGTCCACTGGTGTGAAGAGTGGTTTGTTTGGGATATCGGACATGATGCTTCTTTCATTGCCCTCAATGCCATGCTGACCACTGTTCTCTTCCAGTAGAGGGTCAGGGTAAAATATGTCACAGAAACCTTTTGCATTGAAGTTAGTATTTATCTGAGGATCTTTTTTGTCAATCTGGCTGAGATTGTCCGGTGACACCATGCTGGTAACAGAGCCATCAAATGTATTAATAAATTCTGCAGGACAAACATTTAGATTGTTTGTCTCCCCCTCTGTGACACTGGGCAAGGGGTAAAACGTAAAGTTTGGATTCTGTACTTCAGGGCTGTTTGGAAGAGGATATGTTGTAGTTTCCAGTGTGTCCTCCATTTGCATGTTCAGGCATTGCTAAAAAAAAAGAAAAAGGAAACAAAAAAGAAAGCATTAGTTAAATATCAACACATCAATTACAGTGCAGGTATCATGTTTTGTTTTGTGTAAAACACACAGATTTAACATGTTTAAATCTCCTTTAAAAAAAGACGAAAGTAAATATATATATATATATAAATATATAAAAATGTCAACATGTACTGCATGGCCTGGTATGTTTTGCCATGCAGTTGGTTCTCCTGACAAATTCCTAAACGTAGTGCTAGGTGTTCCAAAAGTACGTGGATTAATCGATTTAAAAGCACAACGTAGCCTATAGGAATTTCCAAGACTAACTGGAAATTACCAGGACAGTGAAGTGGACCAACTTCATTCTCACCACAAGAAAAGCAGTAAATCTCTAACAAAACTCTATTTCTACATAGTGAGTCTTGTCAACAACCAGAACAACTAATGTAGCTGTACTGTCACAGTTGTTGTCCAGTCTTGTCTGAAACAAGGCAATGAATGGTACACTGCCACACCCATCAGCTAATGCAAATAGCTGCTTTGAAACAAACCTGATAAGGCAGCTACTGACAACCTGCCTACCATGACCAAGTCTTCACATTCCTGACAAAAAGCAAAAGTTTTAAGACTGCAACACCCTCTCAGAATACGATGTGCTCTTGTTCTACTAATCATATAAACTGTGTCACACTGTAAAACCCCCTTCCCTAATGCTCTAAAAACTCCCACCACAGGAACCTTGTGGTTTCAGTGCAATGAGCCCTGTGCACCTGCCTCCACATATATGAGAGACCCCGTTCTCAAAGGTTAAACAAAAAGTGTCTATACTGCACTGTCAGGCTCCTGCTGTTGATGCATTCTTTGGATATTTGTTCCACAACAGAAACCACCATGACACTGAGGCAGTAAAATCCATGTTTTATACCTGTAGCTCTGGAAGGGACAAAAGCTCCATCCAAGCCTGCTCCAACTCTGGGGACATCGTCTGTGGTGTTGGTGGTGGTAGTAGTGGACCTGGGGAAAGAGTGACTGGCGGCAGAGCTGGCTGCTCAGGGGACATGATCATGCTGCTGCTGCTGGGTGGTGAAACAGCAGTTGTGTTCAGGCAAACTGGGGTGTTCTATGAGACAAACAAATGAATATATATGTTAACAGGTTACAATTTAAAGTAGAAAGTCCTCTTAAAAGCGGACAGCTATCATGTTACATGTGTGGTAATCAGTTTATGTTCTTACCTCAGTTTCCTCTACAGGAAAGGTTTCTGCCAGCAGCTGCAAACATTCGTCAAATGACATGGTATCAGCATTGTCTTCTGTGAAGTTGACATTCTGCAAGAGAGGTTGAGATATCTACTTTTAAATTTGCCACTTAGCATCCTTTGTGACCCACCATGCTTAAAAAACAGCGCATGATTTTATATTTATATAGCTTATGTCTCTGTAGAGTTGATTCTAAAGCACAATACACCGATGCAAAACTAGACCCACCTGTGTTTCTGTAATTACACAAGATGAGCTGGTTACTTAGCTACGACATAGCTGCAGCCTATCAAATGAGGTGGGAGTGGTCCAGCAATGACATGAGTAATGATGGCTATGTGCAGGTACCTGTGTAACCTCTAGAGGTGTGACTGCCGATTGCAGTGGGGCGCTGGGTGGCGGGCGGGGTATGTACTCTCCCGTCTCCTCATCTAGCTGTAGCTGTGCCAGCAAGGCCTTCTCTTGCTCCCTGACCAGGTGCAGCCGTTTCTCCTCCTCCAGCTCCCGCTGCCTCTGCAGCTCATGTTCTTTCTGACGGTGATTGTAGTCGAACACCTCACGCCTGGCACCAAGATCAATGTCCTGCTTCCACAGGATGTCAATCAGTTCCATGTCCTGGTAAAAAGAGAACGGAAGATCAGTTTAGAGAGTTGTGAGCCGTAGCCATGCTGTCCTGCAGTGAGAATGTGATCGGCATTGGACCAAAGAACAGTGTCCCTGCTGTGAAGCATGGCTGCCACACCTGCCACACCCTGTCCCTCAGTGTCTGTTCACTGACAACAGCACTGGCAAGTGTGTCAACTGGGAGAAGCCTCATGAATAATGGATACACTTCTCTATTTCCCCTGTTGTTACCACACACCAGCAGACATGTATCCTGACTTAATACTCTTTCCAAGGGATGTGGTCAGTATGCATCTGATTACAATGAGGTGTGAATTTATTTTTCACGTCCAGACTCACGTATAGGGCACACTTCAAGTAAAGCGACCTTATGGTAGATGTTAAAAATGATCAGTTTGTTCTCTGGAAGAAGTAATATTGTACATGTTTACAGAATTTATTAAATCAGGATTTTTTTTTAAAAATGCCTGCAGTTTTAAAAAATGTGTCATGACAATGCTTAGATGATACATGATAAACATATAAGATGACAACAGTAATATTCCTAAAAATGGGTATGATGTAACCATATTAAATAAGAAAAGCTGTAGTTTCTGAATGGAATTTCAGACCCTGTTTCCTTGTTTTCTTTCTAGCTGTGTCTCCAAGAAAAACTACTGATAGCTGACCTCAACATATCTCAAAACTGCTCAAATTGTTTTAGCCCACATTTAGTATTTACACATCAAGCTGTTCCTAAGAAGGTTAAACACAGGAGTACTAACAACTATGGGTATATTTTAATACTGTTTCCAGTAGATTTCCTCCCCAAAGGCCTTTTTCTAAACAAGAATGCGTTAAGATAAACTATGTTGCTCTCTTCCTTGGGCCTCTAACCGGAACATATTTACAGAAGGAAACCATTTCACAAGGCTCTGGGATGTTGCATAAACCGAAGATACTAGTTCACTAGAAAATGTCTGAGCATGTGACTTGTTTGTTCCTCAGATTCGGGTATAAACACGACTTATGGGTTAGGCTTCAAACTGCTTGCTCTCGGTCATATGATTAAACCCACAGAGGAAGCCAAAAATAAAGCAGAACAATAAAAAGGATGTGAAAATGTGAGTTAATGTATGAATTCTAGTTTGACTTCCTTTGTTTTTTAATCAATTGTTATTATTCACTATAATGGGTTGTGTGGTAAACCTTCATAAACTTACAATAATATCCCACAAGTACCCACATATACCTATATTTTGAGACACTGTTGACACAGTTTCTGATTACAGCTGTGGCACTGCAAAATAAGAACCCACTATAACCCTCTTTTGCACAGTGTTGCATCAGAGACATGGACGCCGAAGGATTACACATTACTAAGTCTGCCAACCATAAATCACACTCATTGGCTGTGAGGTGAACACACAACTAGACATTATGGCTGCTGTAGGAATGAGGAAGTGTCCTTAAATGTCTGAACACACTTTTTGAGGTCATCAATGTTTTCCAAACTAAAAAGAAACCACATTCTACACCTCATAAGCTCATCAGACGAGTCATGCGAGTCACTGTAAAAAACAGTCTCATGTCTAACAAAGGTCTTTCACTGTCACTGATTAATGAGGCTGTTATATAATGTCATAGAGCCAAAGTAATCTGACAAACCATATCTCATTTTTTGTGTGTATGCCAAATTTGATCGTGTAAATGTTGGTGTGTTAAAGATCAGGTTATCAGAACGGTATCACTAACGTGGCTGTCACAAGACTTGGATTGGCACCAGAACAAGGAAACTAGCTCATAAAATTACTCCTATTTCCCACACCTCCCTGCTTAACAATGAGCCATTACTGACCACAAACCAGTCAACATGCCTTAAGTAGAGAGAAAACATATAGAACAGACACGCAACTTCCAATAAACAGAAAACACACGTCAAAAAAAATAGACATGTTTTGGAAACTGTGTCGAACAGGGTGATAGTGGAAAAAATGTGAGATATGTGTGTTTGTGCTTTTTCACTATAGGTTGTTCATTGACCTCTCTTCAGTCTACTCTTCAACACAAGGGCCTCAAAAAGGGGACCTGACTCCTGTAGTTTATCACAATTCAGTGGACATCCACCCTTGACCGAGGATGATGAAATACAGTCGCACATGTTCCAAAACCGCCCCCTTTTTAATACCCTCATTGACTTACTTCCACAGACCCTCGATTGCCTCAGATTAAACTAAAGGCCACAAAACTATACTTAACAATAATTCATATTCAACATCTCCTTCAGTGTGTGTATGAACAACAGTTGGGGGAAACAAGTCTAGACTGAGCTTGTGTGTGTGCTTTTTTATGGAAATACATTCAAACACAGCCAGCATGGACAGAGGTAGCACTTTAGCCTTTATAGAAATCATTCACAGTGGTTACAAGCTGTTGCCCGTATCAGATATGGGATCACATGCTTAGGAGGAAAGGGGGGAGGAGGAGGAGGAGGAGGGAGACACAGTTACGGGAATAAGAACCCAAAAGAAGGGAGTCACTGGTTTTGTGTTTACCCAACTTGCCAGGAAGAAGCCAATAATGTCATTTTGTTTAAAATATACACACAAAAAGCAACATTTCCACTTCGTTTATATGTAAAAATGTATAAACTTCCTGTCGAGAATATAAACGTCACAACTCGATGACTTGCAGAACTGAAAGCGGTACAGAGGGCAACCTTAACATGTCTAACTCATGAAAGGAAGTCTTCTCTACGTTGACGCTACACTATAACGTCTTAACTACGCCACAAGCAGCTCTCTCACTGTGTATGGATGAATTCATTTGGGACAATTTTTTATATATTTTTTAAAGTTGTCCTGAACTAGAAAACGCGTCTCTACCGCTCTATCAGATCACATTTAAGGAGTTACGGGGGCACTTCCAGCCTGTCAGTGTGTCTCTTATATAGTGATCACCCGACAAAAAATGTGTTATTTAGCCTACCTGTTGACCGGAATGCATCACCTCCATTTCCATCATCATGGAGATCTGCCTTGCTGTAAAGAAACGCCTTATGTAGGCCTATATAAATATAGCCTATAGTGTGTGAGAGTTAATTCCTCAATTGGCAGATTAAAATGGCGAGATGAAGTCCCGTGGTTATAGTCCGACGCAGTGTGGCTGAATTTGAGGGAAATATTGCTTCCTCTAATCTAATGAACGTTACGGAAATGATGGCCCTGCCCACCGCTGCGGCACTGGGATCGTCCCCCTTACCGGCCTATGAGGCGGTGAGTAGGGGCTGTGCATGCGTGTGGAGCCCGTTGAGCAGAGCAGCGAGGAGATGTCACACTGATTATCAAGTAAAAATGTTTAACAATATGTTTATGTACATTTTAAGCTTTGAAAGTCGTGATAACGCTTAAAGATCGCCGCTCACGTGATTATAAAGAACTACTATTGTATGAAAAAACGTCAGCACGTGCCAATGTGTCTGATAAGTAATAAAGAAACTAAAATATTCTCGGCGTGAATCGCTGAACGTAATTCCTTACAATTTTCAGACCCTTATGAGCTTATTTTTGACCAAAACTAAAAGCTCCTTATACCATTTTAATTGTACCTCCGTCACAGGAGGATTTTGGTTGTTTCATAGCACCCCCTGCTGGTCACAAAGCCAAGTGTAGACGTGGAGGCCCTGTGGGGCCCCAGTGTCCCGTTGTGCCGTGAAAACACTGAAGATAGACCCACTGCAACTGGCAGACCACCACAGAGCTCTTATAAGGGCCAAATAGGCTTTAGTACACAATGCATGTTGATCTTAAATGGCTTACAATTGATATGCTGGCAATGCAAACGATGAGGGATCAGAATATGACAAAGTCAGCATATAAAGTTATTGTAATTCATAATTATTGTACAAAAAAATAAATAAAACAATAAAAAAGTTATAGTTATGAGCGGAGTGGACAGCAGTGGTGGACAGTAAGTATGTCCACTTACGTCAATTACAATTTGGATTGCACAGGTTTTTTTTATCCACCGCTTATTTTATGCATAGATATACAAACCTGTAGGCTACACATGCAAAACATATGCTGCATAGGCTATGTCCAATTACATATGACCAAATATGATGTAGTACTCACAGTGCTTGAATAAGATTAAGTATATTAACTTGAGTACTGTATTTCACTTGAGTAAAATGTTGAGGTACTTGCACTCCAGCATTTCCATTTTCTGCTACTTTTTACTATATTTCACTTTATTTAATAACTATAGTTGCTACGTTACATATCAAGATTTTATATAGGCTATGAAACACGTGTTAAGGTCATGAAATACAATGCATTTCTTTGATTAAACTATCCCAACAGTATAAGTAAAATTAGCTCTATCTTAACAGCTACCACATTCAAATGCATTCATTTATCAGTAACAGTATTCCAGTAATGTTTCATATAATTTTATAGATTTAGGGTCTAATAATGTGGCTATGTTCACTTATTTTAAGTATGTTTTGCTGATACTACTTCTGGACTTTAGGTTTTGAAAGCAGTATTCTTACTTGTAATGGCATTTGTATCATTTAAGTGTGATTATTATTATTACTACTTCACTTATATTGGGTCTGAACATATCATCCACTATTGATGCTTTAGATTTAACAACCCAACAGTAAATAAAGTTAAAACTTGTTCAACAGTGATGAACTAGGACATTTAAATGTTACTTAAGTGTTAATAGTAGTCCAATAACAAAGTATTGTATAATTTCTGAAACTTTGAAAGAAGGCATTCTCCATACTGAATACTTTTATTTTCAATACTTGAAGTCATGACAGTAGAAGGTACATTTACTCTAGAACTCCAGTTAATACAACTTTAGGTACTTCTACTTTACTTGAGCATTTCCAATTTACAGTACTTAAACTTCTACTCCTCTCAGGTGGGAACATTGTACTGTAGTACTCCATGTATTCAACATTTAAGATATGTACTCCCCTATAGACCTATTTAACAACTTCAATTATTATTTACTTTGATTTTACCTACAAAACATATCATCAACTTATAAATGATGATACTGGTATAGATTAAAGGCCACGCACACACACACACACACACACACACACACACACACACACACACACACACACACACACACACACACACACAGGTGTTTTCAGTTATGTGGCAGATTAAACCTGCTCAGGTTTGAGTTATGCAGAGCTCTGCTGGGATGAATTTACCAGTAAGAATGATAAAGTTGTAACTCTTCCTGCAACAAAACTAACAGGTGAGCTCCCGAAACCCTGAAAAAATTCATATTTTTCATCTTTTTCACAAGATAATAACTTGTGCACATGAAATACTATCTAGTGCCAATAAGATTAGATCTTTTAGGACCTTGGGGGCACCCTAAGTATATTTCACACTCTGAAAGGACCCATTATGCAACATGAATCCTTTTATTTTGGATACTTTAAGTATTTTTTCCTGGTAAAGTTAATATTTTTACATTGTGGTATTGCTGCTTTTACTAGATAAAGGATTTGAATAGACTATCTTCATCTATTGCTTTAATTTAATGATAATAGGTTTACTCTTGTATAGACAATGCAAGATTTGTACTTGAGACTTAGAAAATGATTTTGCTGTAGGCTACTCCAACTTGTAAAATAGCTGAATTGTTACACCTCTAGTCTAAGACGTGCAGTATTTCAGGTTGATATGCTGTTAAATGCAATGTTTAAACTTAAAATCAGGCAATCCAAGATTACTCATGTCTTTTAAAAAGTTGTTAAGGCTTATTAAATCCACACAGTTAATTAAACTTGGACCATAACACCTCAGCGTAAGTAAGAAGTCGGATCGCGATGTAAAGTAGCTTTCGAAATATGTCAAGGTAATAAGACAGACTCCTGGCTCTAGCACCTATCTGCAAAGAAGCTCACACTAAAGTGCAGCCCACTGTGCCACTCCGTGAAATTACACTAAAAAGCCCAATTTTTTCCCTCCTCGAGCGCGTTCATGAACACGCGTTCACGTTTGGCAGCTCCACGTCGACATTCTTCCAGCTGCATATAGTGAACTGCACAGGACTGGGGGAAGAAAAGGTAAAAGCGGCTGTAGCCACCTTACGATTAGAGCGCTGCAAGTCCTCAGACGGACATCGACCGCAGTGAAAACAGGCGTTTGCACTGCGAATCTACCCGTGGCCTGCAATGTCCTCAGATCGCTTTCTGCTTTTGCATTTTATGATCTAGACTATTTGCCCCTCGTGTTGGATTGCAGCTGGTGCCTTGCGTCTACCTTTATCAGGTACAGTATGACTTGCAGGACTTTCTCATATAACATCTCATCTTTTTCAAGGGGAATGATTGAAACATGGCATGATTTGTTTTGTTTCATTATGTTGCATCTCTAATGTTCCTGTCACTTAAATGCTGTTGAACTGGTTAAGTGTCCTAACTACCTTTAAACTGGAGCAACATAATACTCTTGGGGCTCAGCTGGCCTTGTGCACTCCTCATTGCTATCATATTTATCTACATTGTTTGGTGAAAAGGTCATCCTGCAGGGCCTGCTGAATTCGGAAAAAGTTGTCAAAAGCTCAACAGGTAGAATCAATGACACAAGAGTGGAATAATCCTAATACAGTTTGGAACCACCGAAACCAAAAACTTAATTTTTTTTTTTTTTTAAATCAGCTGATATAGAGACTGGTTAATAGGTTAACTTTTCAACCAAACAGATGGTCAAGCCTGAAGAGGTGAGTTAATATATATATATGGATCATTTTTGGGTATGAATTACAAGGGTCAACTACTGCATGTGCCCAACTAGTAATATTTGGTCATTTAATCATTTGTGTAAAGAAGTGACAATGTGTAAGAAGACTCCATCTGGCCTGTTTTACCTGTGTGACTGTAAAGAGGACCCACCACACACCAAGGCTTTAGGCCCAGTCCTTAAGGCGTACAGCTCGTAACTTTCTTGTGCTCTAGTCTCACGCAAGTTACACTAGCTTCGTCCTAAAGGTGAAATTTGCTGTCATAAAATGTAAATGTTTTGCATTAAGTCAATGTGAGAGATAATCAAAGATAATGCATTCCTCTTGGTTTTTGTGCCTTGCTACAGGTTAAAGGAGCACCCAGTCGTGAGGTGGATAAGGCTCTGCACAAGGACAAACCTATGAGGTGGCACTGTGGCTTTCCAAATAAAGTTCTGTGATACACTCAGACTCTAATTGTTTGCAGTCAGTGCATTACAGAACTTTGTTTTGGGAGTTAATACTTTGACCATGTGGGAAATAAATCTTCAAGCATCTGGATATTTCAGTTTATAGCACGGTGCAAATTTTGTGTTGACTAATGACTGTTTACTTAAATAAAGTTCCCCTCTGTTTTAAGCGTTTCTTGCAGCCTCTGTCTTTTTTTGTTAAATATGATTTAAACATGGTATCATGATCTCAGTAGGGTTGCTGGTGATTTATATACTTTTAACTTTGCATTAAATTATT
Source organism: Scomber scombrus (assembly GCF_963691925.1). NCBI lineage: Eukaryota > Metazoa > Chordata > Actinopteri > Scombriformes > Scombridae > Scomber > Scomber scombrus. Next base: position 16,559,943 of record NC_084982.1, read on the forward strand.
ACTTAGACTGCAGCACTGCTGTGTGCCATATGGAAACAGTAGTCATGCTGGTCAGGTGACTCAGTGGAGGTGAGGTAGAAAGGTAAACAGTGGAGTCGCATTCAAGTTATTCTCAGCTTGTAAAACCACGTCACATAACCAACATGTGAGGAGTTAAAAATAAGATGATGCCGCTTTAATAATTTAAATATGCTCAAGTCACAGCAAGTTACATAATGATTTTTGAAAATGTGGTGCATTATACACTTTAAACGATTGGCCTAAAAAAACACGTTTATCATTGCAGGTATAAGTTAAGCCTTCTGGTTTCAGTCAAATATTTCAACATATGAAAGCAACTTGGTAGAAAATGTGCAAAATCAAATTTGCTATTAAAATGTGTTTGATCGGCTGTATTTTTTCCACTTTTCTTTCCATATGGTCCACTGTTTTTACACTATTCTCTCCGAAGTCAAGCATTTGTTCATTTGCATCTGCTTAATTTCTTCATTTATCATGTTAGTATTGACAAGGAGCTGATGAAAGTATCATTTGTAATCTACAGTTCAGTCTACTCTTCAACAAACTATTTTTAGTATAAAAAGCTATTTTTATAGTTAAAATATATGTCCTGTCCTAAATGTTTCAAGTAAAAATGGAAGAAGTCGGGCTGGATTCCTGTTGTTATCTCCTCAAAACTAGTTTATGCAAATAGACTGTAAATTCCAGCCCCAGTGGAGCATATGCAACCAGTCCTATACAGCATTGCATGCTGGGAAAATACGTATAATGGTGCCTTCAGGGGCTCCTCGTAAACTCTTATTGCAGAATGTAAGGAGCATGTCTGTAACTATGTTTAGCCCAATTCTCTGATTAAAGGTTAGACAAAGAGAGAGAATAAAAACATACAATAATACATTTTTTTACTGGGGGTCAATACATTATCATTAGTCCTATCAAAATAACAGGTGGAAATGTGATGTCCTCGTATTTGCCTTGACCTAAAACCATTACAAACTACACCTAAACATACATAAACCTGAACTGAGGCGGCAAAAAAGGATACTTTTGTTTGCCAATAGGTGTTTGTTTCCATTGATTGTTTTGTTTGACCTACAGTCCAAAACTTAAACATATTCAGTTTACTCACTTCACCACTTGAGCCCTTTTAACCTTTAAGCACTTTGATTGTTGCACTTCTTTCTTGTTGTTTATGATCTTTCTTATGCACTCGTCTATTTTCAGTCACTTCTTACTTTAAAAATAAAACATAAACCTTCTGTCTATAGTGCTCTTTGTCTGTATTTGTACCTACTTGAGCTACTTCAGAAAATGTACCATGGCTCTTTTGAGTCATTGTCCTCATTGTCCATTTGCTTGCTAGAACAAGCAAATGTTTAGCAACAAGTATTTGATTAAGAAATTGGATTTTGGGTCATAACCAGCCCAAAAAGAGGCAAATGTCTGCCTGGGAAAATGGAAATTTCCTCTTGCCACATTTGGGAGTTGGAGAAATAGCATATGATGTAACAGAAAATTCATTTTATTAAATTTACAAATGTGCTAATTGACTACAGCTAATTATGTTGGTCAACTAATTGATTAATTATTTCACACCTAATAACCATTGAACACATCACAAAATGATTGTTAGATTTACCAAATTATGTTGTGTTATAATTATTTCATAATCCTGTCTATAATCCTGCTACTCTTTCAGGAGTTTCAACCTAACCTTTTGTCTCTCTGACTCTTTTGGCTTTTAATAGTTCTCTCTCTCTCTCTCTCTCTCTCTCTCTCTCTCTCTCTCTCTCTCTCTCTCTCTCTCTCTCTCTCTCTCTCTCTCTCTCTCTCTCTCTCTCTCTCTTCCTTTCTCTTCCTTCCTCTTCCTCACTGCTGTGAATTATGTCCAGTCTCTCTTTCTTCTGTGTGCATGTGTAGTCCTCCTCCCAGGTCTCCACAATCATGGAGGTCTCTTGGCTCAGGTCTTATTCCATTTGGCAGCACCTGGAAGCTGGTCTGCGTCCTCTTGATCACATCCTTCATATATATTACAAATCCATTAGGATTTTGTCATCTTGTTTGTCCATGCTGTATTTCTGTAATTTATGTTATATTCTGTACACACAACATCGATTGCTTGCTGGGAGAGGGATCAAGTCAAGTCAGTTTTATTTGTACAGACCAATATCACAAATCACAAATTTGCCTCAGGGGCTTACAGCAGTATATGTCCTTCGTAGACCCTCAATTTGAATAAGGAAAAAAAACTTTTACCTTAACAACGCTTTAACGTGGGGAAAAAAAGAAACCTCAGAAAGAGCAACAAAGGAAAGATCCCTCTCCTACAAATGGACAGACATGAAATGCAAGATGTGTGCACACCATTAACATACATACACACCATTCAATATAATGCACCCCCAGTACGCCACCACCACTTAGTACAACCCCAGTAATAAACATGAAGTATTACATTTTTGACAATGTCAACAAAAGCTGAAAATGTATAAAGCACAGGCATACCTAATGAAGTGGCCGGTGACTGTGATATATATAACGAACACCTCCTTTGTTGCTCTTTCTGAGATTTTTTCTGTTTTTCCATGTTAAAGGGTTTTTTTCTTTAATTGAAATTAGGACATTAGGACATGTTGTAGCCTATTGCTGTACAGACTGTCAAGCCCCCTGAGGCAAATTGATGATTCATGATACTGGGCTGCACAAATAAATCTAACTCGACTTGACTATTTTCTCCAACTCCCAAACAGAAAAATAAATAAATTCTCTTTCCCCAGGCAGGACATTTACCCCCTTTTTTCAGGAATACCAAACTACAGACAAAATGGCAGACATAGACGCAGACATCTTTACCTGTGCTGTGTGTGTGTGTGTGTGTGTGTGTGTATGTGTGTATAGTCTATATATATATATATATATATATATATATATATATATATATATATATATATATATATATATACTGAGAGAGAGTGAGAGAGAGAGAGATAGAGAGAGAGAGAGAGAGAGAGAGAGAGAGAGAGAGAGAGAGAGAGAGAGAGAGAGAGAGAGAGAGAGAGAGAGAGAGATTATTGTCTTATATACAATATGTAAAACTGAGACGTTAGCAATTAGAAGATTTTTTTTTTTAAATGGGCCAGTATAAAGTTAATTCACCAAGTCTGGAAAGTTGCCAATTCTTTTAAACGCGTCATGTAATGTTTTAAACAAATTTATTTAAAAAAAACATGAACAGTTTATTTTACAACGTGACTTCTTATCAATTGCAGAGGCAGAGGTCGAGATGTCTGCCTTTATACCCGCTGTTTTGTCTGCAGTTATGTCCTTATCCCTTTTTTGGTTTAGTCATGTGAACAGACAAGTGGTATTTTCGACGGGCCTTGAACGCAGCGCACTTTCCCTGCTGACCTCTGACAGCCGCTCATGGATCCATCCGCTCCCTCCCTTCACAAACACGGAAGCAGCATGGCGTCCAACAGCAGCGGCAGCAGCTCCGACAGGCAAAGGGTGGCACAGCAAAGACTGAGGATAATTGCTGGACATTTACAGAGACCTGTGGATGAAGAAGCGGCCGTCCTAGCCGCGGAGTGCAAAGCCAAGGGGAGCAAGGCAGATGTCCCTAAAGTTACTGAGGAGAAGACCGTGCCGAGGAGGAGGTACAAGGCTGTGATGGAGCGGTGGTAGAGTCTCCATCCCACTGTGTTTTTAGCTAGTTATTAAATCAAACATAATCTTGCTACCAGCTACACAATAACCAACGGGGTGATAGATAGAGACTGGCTATATTTTACCTTTCTTCCATGCTTAAATAACGCAGTAAAACATGAGTAAAGAGGGTCTTAGTTGTAGTTTAGCCTGCTAGCTAGCCATTCATTCGTAACGAAGGTGGGTGCGGTTAGGTGTACACAGTTTAAAACTTTAACGTGGGTTTGGTCGACTCTCTCAAAGTGAGTCAGCTGTAACTTTCTCTGTAACCTTTCGAAAAATAGTTAAATTAATCATTTCATTATTTGACAGTGTCAATTGAGGTTGTTAAAGCGTAACAGAAGTTCTAACGTGATGGCTAGTGTGGTATTTTCCTGCTGCCTCAGATAACACAGTCGGCTGGATCAACACTTTAAAGTGCAACTTGTCAAGTGTCATTGTAGCTGTTACTGTATATAACTGCCGTCATGTCCTCTTTAATTAACCACCTTTGATTTCCAATACCAGTACGTGAGCTATATGGTGTATTTCAGATTATATAATTTGAGCAGACACGCTAATATATCTGTATAAGGCTAATAATTGAGAGCCGGTGCTTTGAACACATGCGAGATGTTTAAAGATATGAACTTCAGTAAAACAAGTGACGGAGGAGCCAGTAAAACTTCTGCCTCCTCTGTTGATCTGATTGGCTGGGACAAGTGGTGGTCTGACTTTCAACCTATTATGTAGCCCGGTTCCTCTTGAGGAAACGCCACCAAGCTGTGCTGACATCTAGTGTCAAGTCTGAGACAACAGCAGGGGCTGTTGTGTAAATAATCACAAGAATTAAAAGGGCGGACTCACAATTTTTCCAAGTCTGTCTCAAAATGATAATCAGGTGTCCAAATGAACAGGTTTTTCCTTGATGTAATCATTCCTCCTGTTCATACTGACCATTAGAAGATCCCCTTCATAATGCTCTTATAATGTAAGTGAAGGGGGACAAAAATAATTCACAGTCCTCTGTATGTGTAATGACTCTGTGGACACATCACTAACAACAGCAGTGCAGTTGAAGGGGATTTTTTGACAGGCAGTATGAACAGGAGGAATGGTTACAGAAAGGAAAACCTCTTTCAGTGTTCATATGAATGTTGTTTTATGACAGACTTGAAAAACTGTTAACCCGGTCCTTTTTAAGGAATCTGGCCACATGAAACCTAGTAACAAGTACATGGAATATCAGAAAAAAAGGCAAACGTACAAATGGATAAATATGTAACGTTTTTCTAACAGGGACAATTTAACAATGTGGTGAAGTTCAGGTACACACCAGAGAACCTATTTGGCTCTTCTTCTTCTTTATTTGCACATAGCCACTGAATGTCATAGAGTGAGGGTGTGTTTGGAGAAGTGCTGAGAGACTTCCTCAGTTCAGCCTGTCTGTCTTTCAGCAGCCATTCATACAGCTGCCCTTCTTGTGCGGCCTGTTAAGTGGTTCAGGCAAAAATCCTGACTTGCTGGTTGAGTGGCTTCTCAGCTCCAGATTCAACGGCAATTTAGGAAAATGCTCAAGTACTGCGAATACCACTAATGCATTGTCAAAGGGATGTGTTTTCATCTGAGGACTGCCTGATAACCACTTACTTACCAGTTTATTAATCCAAATCTAATGCATCGGAAAAAAACATTTTTATCTTCCTGATGTTTTTAATTTTTTGTTGAAACTGTTAATGCAACTATAAGGTCATTTTGGAAGATGTAGTTTGTGATGCTATTGAATTGTTTTGCATTATCCTGAGCGGCGTTTCTAGTTATTCATCAGCTGTGTTCATCCAGGCATTTATTTTAAGATGTCGGCAGTGCTGCCTCTCCCATCTGCTGTCAGTAAACAGGACAGCTGAAATGTGTCTTCACTCTCTCTCTCGTTTACCTCATCATATATCACAGTCTCTGGCTATGATTGACATTATCCACAGCTTTTAAATTCTTTCTGTCACATAAAAAAATGGACAAAATATAGATGAAACGTGTATATCAAGTGGTAACATAAAACCTACAGGGTGTTCAGCCATCGTAATTTAATTCAACTATCAGAAGGTTAAAAAAAAGAGCATCTCTGTCTCAGCTTATCTAAACAAATTTGTTAAGACCGATTGTTGCTTCTTCAGACAAAAGACTAAATAAAGTGTGTGTTGGTAGAAACAGTCTGTATTCACTGACCTTGCCCATACTTATCCTTTTTGTTGATACATTTTTGAAACAGTATGTGCAGCAGCCATGACAGCACATCAGTGGTGTCAAGGATTAATTTCAAGTAGGACTCAGTGTCACTCCCTTTTTTTTGCTCTCTCTCTCTGGATTTATAGGAAGCCCCATTTGGCAGGTATTAATCTTAATTATGGCTTTTACTTCACTGTGTTAGCGTCTTATCCCGAGTGACCCGTGAGTTATGGTTGCAGAGTTCCCTTTCTAGCATTGTCTTTGGTTGTGGGGACAGTGATTATCATGTAATAGCCCTCAACAGTAATACCAGTAATAGCATAGTAGCATTTGTTTGAGAAATTCCACATAGTCTTTGCATAGTAAGCACAGCCATTTTGGGGGAAACCAATTTAGTGGCTCCTGGCTACTTTCCAGTGTGGTTGTCGTTCCTACAGCAAAGAGCAGAAAGTATGACTGCCTCTCGTGTGCTGTTTAAGTAGATGTCTGCACCTTTTTTTTTTTACCTAAAGCTTATTAGTTCAGCCACCACATTTATTACTGATGATACTGCCATGATGTGATAGATCAACTTTAAATAAAGTTTTTTGACAACATGATAACATGCAGATCTTTAAAATTTGGGTTCAGGTATCAGAATCAGTGTTGGGAGAGAAAGTTGCATCCTTAGTTTTGCCAAATGTCTCTTGAACTGATGGTTTGGACCTAATCATAAAAATTGACTAGTACTGAATTTACCTCTGGATAAGAAACCCTGCAGGGTGCCATACATGTAAATCATTGTAACGTTTTGGAATGCAACAGCACAGGGTGTGTCTGTTGGTTTTGACCACTTCCTCTGATGAATATGTTGTCAGAAAGCTTCTTTTTTGCGTCTGTGTTTCCACGTCAGCTAGTGTTTCCAAGCCTGTGTGCTGAGCATTGTGTGGTAATAGGCACCCAGATAATACTGTAGTCTGCAGCCTCAAGTACTGTAAATTTGCCAACTGATAGTGAGCCCCACCTGAGATGACTGGAAAGGTTGTGAATGTCTAAATTGAACAAGAAAACTTTAACAACTTTTCTCTAAAGATTGTTGTGTGCCTGATCAAACATCAAGAATCAAATCACCAGGAAGGAATTTTCTTTTTCTCTTTGCCTTGTGAAATCGTATCATTGGTCATGATTGTATCATCAGTATCACAGTCACAAATGAAGCAATAGATCACTTCCCCTAGGAATCAGATGCACACCTTGCTTTTTCCCCTGAATATATATTTAATGTCACGTCTTAACTTTAGTGTAAGGATTGTGAGCCTTTAACTTAACCTCTGCCAATGTTTGTTCTTCCATAGGCAGGAGATTATGAAATGGAACGGTTGGGGATACAGCGATTCAAGATTTCTCTTCAATAAAAAAGGTCAAGCAGAATTTACCGGAAAAAGGTACAGTATAATATCACATCACTGCTCTTTGGTGTACATTTTGTGCTTATCTGTTGATAACTCATGAATCCAATCAGTACTAGATCTTATTTGCAGATCTTATTTTAGTGTAGCAGTTGTATCTACATTCAGCATTCATACTCTGTGTGTGACTGGAGGCTTGAGTTATGCATTGATCATTTTCTCAGCCCATACTGTGAACCCAGCTTTTGAAATCATTTGCTGCCTCCCTCCTACGCTCACAGCAATGTGGTGCTACTGCCACCTAGTGGTAGGCATTTGAACTGTTAAATGTCATCTGAGAAGGTCACTGGTTGTGATTTTCAGCTCGCCTCAAACTCTGTTGCTCATTAACAGAAGCCTCTCTGCAATTTGTTTAAAAATGGAGCATGTTATGTTGGTAAATATTGATGTGTTTCTGGGGAGTTGACTCTACTGACTGTTAGAGAAAAGAGATTCAGTTTGAATGTCTAAAGGTGTTCAAACACAAAGCCTGTTGTCCTCAAACTTACTAAACCTGGCTTCAGTTTACACTGGTGCCAGAAATGATAGCTTTTTTATATTTATGTCCCCTGCTCCAAACTTTAATCTCTATGTTTCCCATGATAAGAAAGATGGGCATTGTTTTTGTAATAACAAGCAGCCTTGCCTGCGAGATTGCAAACGCAGAGAATTGGCACAGTGTGCGTTAGGAGATGTACTTTGAGCAGCGAGTCAAGTTGAACAGGACGTTGTGCAGCAAATGGTCTCCTCTTGTGCAAGCAGTTGCCACAGCTCTGTGCCCTCTCAACTGAAAAGCTACCTGGGCAGCGTACAGTAACCGAGGCTTGGGCGCGGTTGAATGAATGTCAGAAACGGTGCTCTCCTCCTCCTCCTCCACCGCGCTCACTGTAACAGAGGCTTTTTCATTATAGAGTGTGTTTCATGGTTTCTTGGACAAAGGCAGACCACAGATGGGCTGGTCCAGGCTGTGCCAGCAGCTCAATTATGCAAGGGATGGTGAGAGCGATCACACGATCAGCACTGTCACTGCTGCTCTGCTTCCCTAATAACCTCATTGGAGTCAAACCTCACACTCTATTCTTATTATACACAGATCTGGTTTTCCAAATGAATAAGCCCAGTCAACCATTTAGATCTTTTCAGTTGAGGGTTTTGACTTGCACTACTGGAAATCACTAATACATGAGTTGTAGTTGTTTTTCTGTCAAATGGGTTATTCAGACTGTCTGTCCTCCTTTTACACAATCCAGGTATAGACTTAGTGGAATGATCATCCCTGGTCTGAAAGATTGGATGGAAGGCACATTTGGAGCCTCTATGCAGCACAAAATGCCAGCAACAGTAAGTGCAATCCATGTTTATTTGTTGTGTCTTTAGTAAATGGTAAAATTGCAGCAGTCAGTCACAGCTGCCACAACCAACCAACTACAATGGTTTGTTTTGTTTCAGCCCATTCTGAATAGCGACGCTGTAAAGCCTCCCACTCTTAACGAGGCCTTCGTGGACGATCTGAAATCCACAAGTATTCCCTTCTCTCATGATGCAGAGGACCGGGTGTTTCGTTCCCATGGTAAGGCGTGCTGGGAAAAAAAAAAATCCCCACGTTGTAACCTTCTAATGTTTGCAAATTGCATAACCCTGGACTTTGAATTCAGCAGTGGGGTTTTAAGTTGTGATGATATGTCATCGCTCTCATAATTCCTGTATTTTCTTCCAGGGCATTGCTTACATGAGATCTTTGCTCTACGAGAAGGGAAAGTTGGTCGTGTTCCAGACATGGTGGTATGGCCAAGTGAGTTCAGAAGCTGTGTCATCTCTCTGCTTTTATTGGTCTGTTTTTCTCCTCCCACGTAGCAGCGCTGATTCCCCCTCTGGCTTAGGTGATTTAAAGGGTTAATCTCTGCAGAGGCAGGGATATTAATATGTATGAGTGGAAGCTTAATAAGAAGCGTCAGGGGGAGGACGGTTGACACCCAATACTCCACGGTCTGGCCCTGCACAATACTCCCATGAATTATGATTCTGAGATTGGTTTTCTGTTGTTATGGCTGGCACTATTTTATCATGCAAATGAGTGTTGACTGATGGTCGAAACTTGATTAGCAGCCTCCCAAATGGGCAGCAAATCACCAAGCAACTAAGCATAGTTTCATCCACCGGCACCTAATTTTTATTTTTTGTACCCCATACACAAACTCTAATTTACGAAGTATCGAATACAAATTTTGACCTGTAATTTGCATTCCTCTGTTGTCCCCCCAACTCAAGCCGTGTATTTTAAGTGTAGGTTAAGGTTGCTGAACTGCGATCCATAGGCCTGAGCTGTGTGTTTAATTGGATAACAAAATGTACCAGAATGAAGGCATTTCTCACCGCCTCTAAAAGCACTTGAGCCCAGTAAAGCACATCCGTGTAGGTGGGTATTGCTGCTCTTCCCACTCACTCACCACTCCGCAGTGAATGGATGTGGGCTCTGTGATTGGCTAAAGCATGTATGTATCGATCCAGCACATCCCACCCCAGAGAGTGTAGCTTCACGCAGTCTGACTCCGCCCGAGGAAAGCCCCAGGCAAATCACAACCATCAGGCAAATCACAACGCACCCTGCCTTTCTGCTGCTCTCCCTGCTCTAATGGCTCAGGCCGTATACATTTATTTATTGTCTTCTGTACACATGTAGTGTAGTGTGCCAGCCTGTATTCTCTCTGCAATGTGTCAACTCTTATTATTATGAGTAGATTTAATTTATGAATGCAATAGAGGATGGTAAATTGAAATATCTTTACTGTGATGTCCTCTAATTATAAAAAATGATGTGTGTTTTTCCAGACTGCCACAACGATGTAGTGAAAATTGTGGAACTGGCGTGCAAACACAATGTTTGTCTGATACCATACGGAGGTGAGTCATGAAATTAAAAGACTCTAATCAGCATAATTAACAGCGGTTTACTGGACAGAACACTAGATGTGTATTTACAATTTATATTCTTGGATGTATTATTTATTCCCATCCTATGCTTATGGAATACATTTTTTGAAATGAGTTGCCTCAGATATTGTAATTATTGAATGAATGTTGTTAAAAAAGGTACTTCACACAGTGCAGTGGACACTACACATACATTTGTGTTTTCTGTACTGAAACATGAAGAAAAATAGTATCAGTCTAAGCATTTGATGTAATCATTATATCCCTACTTCACTTCTAGCCTGGGTGTCTTTATTTTATTATTCACTAATGTAACTATATCATAATGGCAAACAGGCAGAAATTAATTAATCGTATAGTATTAGTGCAGCACCTGTGAACAGGTTCATGGGAATAATATACTTAATAAACACATTTATGCAACAAAAAAAATATGGTCATTTAAAAAAATGTAATTAATTATAATCTGCAGATTAGCAATTTGCAGTGTGCAAATGTGCTGCGTTTTTTAAAAAACTTTTGCTGCAAGTTTTCAATATATTGAAGCGACCAGCTTGTCTACACTGCTTTCTGAGATAATGGAAAGGCTGATGGATCAAGGTTTTTTCTAAACTCTTTTATGTTAATTTAACCAAAGACATCTTCTCAAACACAGCAGGGTTTAATGTTGTCTTAACACAAAGGGATACAAGAAGTGAAATGGTTTCAGCCTCCAAACTTATGATCAAAGATTATGTAAACAAAACGTGACAAAGCATTTGATGCAAACTTTAATTACTTGACAGACTTTGATACTAGTACTAAAAGTAATTTTAGTCAGTACATTTTTTTTTCTGGACCCAGTACTGGACTCATGCAGAGTTTATGCTGGTGCAGGGAGCAACAGTTTGAGGGATGGACGGAGCAGGGAGCGCGTGTGTGTGTGTGTGTGTGTGTGTGTGTGTGTGTGTGTGTGTGTGTGTGTGTGTGTGTGTGTGTGTGTGTGTGTGTGTGTGTGTGTGTGTGTGTGTGTGTGTGTGTGTGTGTGTGTGTGTGTGTGTGTGTGTGTGTGTGTGTGTGTGTGTGGGTGTGTGTAAACATAAAACTGTTCAGTATATATATATATATATTCTGTCCTGTTATCCTGTTGTAACTGCTGTTGTGTTTTTTTCTCCCAGGAGGGACTAGTGTCTCTAGCGCTCTAGAGTGCCCCCCAGAGGAAACTCGCTCCATTGTCTCTCTGGATACCTCACAGATGGTACGTAAACACCTCTGTCAGTACTAATAAGAGCTGATCTTCACTAATTAATGACAAGAGAACCTGAAACCAAATCAAATGCAGGCTCATAGACTTACACCAATTTAAGCATTGTGAAACTTTAAAATCAAGTTTGTTTTGAGACTTCATGTCTGTGGTTATTGATGCTGTAGCAGTGATCTATTGGTTTTGCATTACATTTAAAAGTTTACTTTTTTTTGTTCTTTATGTACATGGAGGTAGACATGCTATTAAATATGCCATTTCCTATGATGTAATGAAATACAGCAATAATATGACTGATGCCTCAAAAATAATGATTCATCACAGACACAGTCTGAACACAAATTAAATTATTATGTTTTGTCTGTTTTAGGATGTGTTATGATTGTAAACTGAATACTTGATTTTTAGAGTGTTGGCCAGAGTAAACAACTAATCTTAAAACACCATTTTGGGCTCTGACAAACTCTTAAAGGCTTTTCTCGCTGTTGTTTCATTTTATCCACTAAACAATTATTCAGAAACACAATTGATAATGCATAAAATTAATCATATAAGCTGCAGCCTGAGTTTAAACCAACATATATGTAGTGTGAAGTTGGGACAAACACACAATGAGATACCAGACTTCTCACCATGAACATGGTAAAGTTTAATTTGATAGAATATAAAATGGTTGGCATCAACACCAGTACAGGACAGTTCTTTGATCCAGGCCCACGTGAAGTATTTGGTATTATAGTCACCAGTGGTCAGTGTTTTGTGTCAGGGGTTAGAGGTGAGGTCCAATGGAAACATGAAAGAAGCCGTATGAAAGGAGCATAAACTTTTATCGTCTCTGGTGAATAATTGATGGCAGGTGTGAAATGACCTCCTGTAGGTAGGGGTATACACTTGCCCAGCGGCCCAAATAAGAGGCATATATTTGGAATTAGATGTTAAATTAAGGTTAAACTTGAGGAGAGCGACTCTTGTCACTGCGCCCTAGCCTCTATACACACATTTATCTCAGACGTGTTACAGTCAGGCTAAAAGGACATGCTAGTGCAAAAACCTCCACTATTGTTAGCAAATCGCCAAGGCAATTTCTCCATGGACTGCTGATAAGAGCAGTTTATGCCTTAGCCTGAGATATTTTAAGTCAACAGAACAGTTGAGGCAGATTTGGAGTTAAGATGACAGACATGATGAGAAACACACTAGAACCTTTTTTTCAAAGATCTTATAACCTGCATTGGTTGAATGACAAACAAAATCAATACAGATTACAAATTATCTCTTGTATTGTGTGGCATAAAGCATTCACACAGATTGTTTATGATCTCCTCAGTCATGTTGCTGTTTTTCATTCGTCTGCAGAACCGCATCCTGTGGATTGACGAGAAAAATTTGACTGCCCATGTGGAAGCTGGCATCGTCGGCCAGGACTTGGAGAGATTGGTAAGTACTGCTCATCCATCCATATTCATCCAATGAAAGAGCTTACATGAATGTGAAATGTTGTGCCAACAATCAAGCTGTGTAACCACTCACATGCAGGTTGTCCATGCTCAGTCACCTTGGGTACTCTTTGCTCAGAAGGTCTGACAGTGTTTAGGGAGGAGTTTGAGACAGGAGCAGCGTGCTGAAGGGGAATGATTAGAGAGTGAGGTTGTGGTTCTGAGCAGATGGCATCATCAAGCTAATTCAGAAAAATGGAGAAGGAGCAGGCGTTTGATGTAGAGGAATGCATCTAAAGCAGACTCCACCTCTGCATTTAGACTGGGCCATTTTGATGGAGCAGATGGGTCTGCATTATAAACTGTGTTCCAGGGGAGTGCTGTGATAAAACGAGGCCTGACGTTACCCCATCTTGTGATGAGTGCCTCTGGGGGAGGTTGTTGTATTTTAAGGTCCTTATTATTATTATTACTACTATTACTGTTAAATGTTCTGCCTAAAGATGCAATCTTTTAGGGGTTGAACTTCTTTGAGGAGAATGTCTCTGTTCCTTACGATGATTCCCGTCAAACCCTGACAATATCTCTTTGTGTGACACTAAAACCATTCTAAAAGTAAATAGTAGATAAATAGATAAATAAAAATGCACAAACATGTTAGTAGTGTCCAGCCATTATTTTTTGCACATGACACTTGAGCAGTGGAGTTTGGCACTGCCCAAATAATGTACTGATCTCTTCTTTCAGAGCTTTCATTCTCTTTCCACTTGGTTTATTTTAGGCTGTTGTAAAAATCTATGATGCCATAAAACTTGAGTTTTAGCTTTGCAGCATAACGAGAGCAGTGAAATTTTGCAGCAGACCCGCAATTATTTTTGTTCCCTTTGCTTGCTCATTCTTTTTTTTTGCTATTAAAACATTCTTGTGGGATTATAAAGTCTTTTTTCCAAACATTTTTGCAACAACAAATGCATTTTGTTTTGTTTTTTTCTCCTTTTTTTAATTTTTTTTTTTTTTTTTTTTTTTTTACAGCTTAATGAGAGTGGTTACTGTACGGGGCATGAGCCTGACTCCATGGAGTTCAGCTCCCTGGGGGGCTGGGTAGCGACCAGAGCATCGGGCATGAAGAAGAACATCTACGGCAATATTGAGGACCTGGTGGGTTACTTACGTTCCCCTTTACCTTCCTGTTTATGTTTGTTCCAAACCAACAATGACAGTCAGGGCACATGAGTTACTGCACAGTCATTAGGAAGGAAATTATTTGCTTAGCTTTTGTGGACTTTGCCCTCACCTCAAAAATGCAATGGCTATAGCATGAATTATGATGGAATTTTAATGCTACTTACATATTGTGGCTCTTTTACAGTAAAGTTTGTTATTATTTGCATATGTTTGTTTCTTAATACAGTTAGTTATTTGTTATCTGTCTGATTTAATAGGTCGTCCACGTTAAGATGGTGACTCCACAAGGTGTGATTGAAAAGAGCTGTCAAGGTCCTCGTATGTCCACAGGGCCAGACGTTCACCACTTCATCTTGGGCTCAGAAGGTTTTTTAACATTCTCATTTGATTTTTGTACACCAAGGCACGTGGGCACATGTGCAACTGTGTGGGGTCATGTGTCAGTGTGGGTCTGTGTACATGACTGTATGTCTTTGTGATAAAACAGCAACATCAGGGCAGTTCTCATGCTCTGAGCCTCTTACACATTAACCAGCTTTAGTGGAAAAGTGATCTGGAGGGGTGTTAGTTAGGAAACAGCAAGTGTCCTACCCAACCCATCTGCGGTGCCCTGTCCTTGTGAATGCCCACAGAGAATACTGCCATATGCCAGGTTCCCCCTACATAATGAGAAGGTTCAGAGACTCTTGGCGTCACTGTGTTAAACAGCTGTGGATACAAACTTTATATTCGCCCTACAAAGCTCAGCAATCTGCTCCCTGACTGAACTGGGATCGCTGCAGAAATCTCTATTTGTACTCATTAGACCTAATCAGTACCAAGAAAACACCAGTATATAAGATTAAATTCATATGTATTACAAAATGTAGTTACAAGTGACAAATTATAGACTAATTGAAAATGTTTATATTGTTTATATGATTATGTTGTTGACTGCTTTTCAAAAGAAATTTGTTACTCATTTATAAATAATCCTATTGACTACCATAATACACTTTTATACATTTGAGCTTTTAAAAGTTGTATCATGACTGTGCAGGTTGACTTTGAGTTAAACAGTGTAAACCACTATGTGATAGTTATGTTAGACATCTATAAACTGGTCCCAGTCAGGCTTCCTGCTTTGGCAGAAACTTGCCATGTTTGATATATTTTGTGTTAAGTGAGCATGATTTATATTCAGTCTGTATAAACACTTGAGAGTTCAGTGGGTTATATAGAGTTTAAAAGGCAACTGTGTAGAGCAGTGACAGGTGAGTAAATTACATACATCAGGTTTTTTGTCAACATTTCTCCTTTAGTGAAATTTATTGGCTTCTCGAGTTTTCATATCTATGCATCTAATAATAAAGTCCCCATCAGTCTATCTGGAAATCATAGTATAGTAGAATACTAGAGGGATCAAACACATCTGCTAGTAAATTTGGCTTAGTTTAATGTGTAGCTAAGAGTTAAAATGATTATTCAATAAATATAAAATGAATTAGTGAATATTTGGAAAATAATTCATCAATCATTAAAGTTATTTTTTTCTAGCAAGATGCCAAACATGCTCTGGTTCCAGCTTCTCAATTTAGAGTTTTTGCTGCTTTTCTTTCTCTTATGTGATAGTTAACTAAGAATTTGTGGGTTTGGAAACGTTGGTTGGGCAAAACAAGCAATTGTGAAAACAATTTCCTAAAGCTCATCAACTTGCTGTAATTTTTCACAATCAATTTTCTGTCTAATAGTACAGTCTAAACGAGAACAGATTAATCTGCATTTGAATTAATTATGAAAATAATAGTTAATAATAATAGCCTTATGTGCTATTCTGTACTTGTTTACTGAGGTCTTAAAATATGCAGCATGCTATATGATGTCTTACTCTGGTTCACTTTATAAAGGGGAGTTAAAATTAACAACTTGCATAACACCGTTATGATTCAACTTGAAATCTGAAAGAAATTGGTTCAATTTAGAAGTAAAACAGCATTTTTGTAGCATGAACCATATCTATAAAAAAAGAAAAAAAAGAAAAACAAAACAGCAAAACTTAAGGCTGCAAGGTTAACACGAATAAAAGAAGTTTATGAATTCAGGATGATGATGATGTTCCATATTGTCAGTGAATAAGCGCCTCTAGAGTAAAACATCTGAGGGAGCTTTTGTGCAGATAGAAATGGGACAAGACCACACGTCTGTGGGAGCGCAAGTACTTCTGGGAGGCCTAATGCTAGAACTAAGAGGTCATAACACTGCTTGGCCCCATTAAAATTATCTCCCTCCTCAGCCCAGAAACCTCATCCTGCAGTAGGCCACAACAACAACAAAGCACCGCACCAAAACCCTCAACTATGCTCTGCATGTTAAGTGGAACGCATCCATTTTATTAAAATTACTGTGAAACCTCGAGCTTCTCATTCACTGCACAACAACTGGGTCTCTCTATCTCTCTGACCTTGAAGTTGCCTGCATGCAACTTCAAGGTTGAATGCCCCAGCCAGTGTAAAGAATGATTGGAATAATCAATGATAATCCCTTTCTCTTTAAACTCTTCTTAACTGTTGAGGCTGTAATGTTGGTGTGTGGAGCCAACCAGTGCTAATCTAATGCACAAACTCAATTCTTTGCTTCTGAAGTGGAGTGGAATCTCATGGATGAGACTATCCACTCAAGTTTTGTTTACATTAAAAGCCAAAAGTCAAATAGGAAATAGGACATTACTAATCCAGTAAAATGAGGCTGGTTTAGTAAAGACAGAGTAAAACTGGATTAAGCTACACTCAAGCATCATCATTGCATTGCATTCATCCCCATGAGTGTTTTTCTGACCTTGCTACTCATACCTCCCTTTCCCTCCCTCACTCACCCTCTGTTTCTTGCTCTATTGCTTTAGCTCCTCTCTTTCTCTCTCTCTCTCTTCCTTTCTCTTCCTTCCTCTTCCTCACTGCTCGCTCGCTCCAAGGCTCCTCCTGCCTAAGTTCAGCTGGGAGGAGCCTGAGGGTCTTTCATGGCTGAGGTGTATAATGGAGTAGCATGTTTTTCACTGGGCCACTGGGGAGCAGCATGTGACATGTAGTGTCACGTTAGGGGGCTCATTAACGACCATAACATGTCGAGGAAACCTGCTAATGGACCCGGCAATGTTCAGGAGAGATACATCTGTAAATGGACACAGGCTGTAGTAATACAGAACTGTTGAGTCTATTAAATCTCAAAAAATAGTGAAAAATATCTATCACAGATTATGAAAATCCTACTTACTAGTAAAAAATTGTTACATTGTCCCTCAGTAGAAGTAAAAAGAGTAACATATATAAAACCTTTACTTAGGATGTTATATTAACTAAATTAATGTTGTAGTGTAGTGTGAATGTGGTCACAGATAAAATGGTAGCTATAACAGTGTCAAACTGTGGCAGCAGTGGTTGCTACTAGCAACAGGACATTTAACTGATCCTTACCACTGGTGCCACCATGCAGAGTTAAAGATTTGAGATAAAGTGTGCAAAAATTGTGATTTTCTTAGTATCTTTGATATTCTTTTTTAATACAGACTCACAATGGTTTACCAGACATGATTTTTAGTCGAAACAGTCATTAAGTTTGGGTTGGATTTTTCTATTTAGTGCTATCTCATTAGGATGACAGAGGAATTGTATGTTTTTTCTTACCATGCACTTTGTATCATTTACTGTCAGCCCATAAAAGTCCAAGCCAGCCTCATTTCCATGTGGCTTTCATGTCCACTTGTCTTGTCCAGTACATTACAGATGACTTGATCAGCTACTAAACAAAAATGACATGTATTTTTCATCCAAATATATAAAAAATTATAAATGTAATACACCAAAACAGAAACACTTGAACAGTTTATTACCATGTAAAACATTTAAGGGTGTATTTTATGGTGGTCGTGTTGCACGGTTTGTCCACCTCATGTAGTTTTTACAGCATTATGCAATCTAGTTTAACAACACCACAAACTAGAGCCTCAGAAAATGATTAGCTTTCTGGGCGGCTTAGGGGTGAAGGCGCAACTTTTTTGTGTTTTATCCTCCTCCGCCTCCTCCTCCTCTTCTTCTATCATCCCACTCTTGTCGGCCTCTCAACTACTGTATATACTCTCAATTAAAGACAAACATGCCCCCTAGAAACAAACAAACAAACATAATGCAAAACCACAAGTTTCCCAAAGTTAGCATTTATTACAGGGCTTATATACTGATTATTAAATTGTGCAGCAGTTTCTAGTTTTCTGGTTACATTTTGTAAGTTTTCTATTTTTATTTTTATTTCTATACATATCCACATGGCTTTTAAGCTTGTGTGAACTGCCTTGTACTTACTGAAGAAACAGTTGAAGATGATTGTCAACACAATATCTTAACTTTGAGACTTGATAACTAACAACATTCTCCAGCCACTGTTTATCGTGCACCTGGATATTCTTTTACTATTAATCCCAGACATATTTGCCTATGTAAGGAAAAGTATACCCTCTAGTTTTCAGACATGCAATGTGACTCCTTCAGCACCTAATGATCGTTTTGACAGTTTTCAGGGTCACGAGGTCAGCCAGAGGTTTAGGTGTATCTGTATATGTGGCACTGCTGTTGGCCTTGTTGCCTTTGATAGAGACTTGCTTTACTTCCTCACTCTCTCAGCTGATAAATCTTAGTTGTCCCCCGGTGTGTGGTAGAAAACCAGATCCATTTGGTGAAATGTGAGACAAAGGTCACCCAAAGGACCCTTGGGGCGTGTACCAGAACCTTTTAAAATGGTCTTAACTTCCACTCTACTAGGGGGTTTGGTCATATAAATTGTGGGATCTGACTTCCTCCTTCCTTTTTTCTTTTTTTCACTCAAAATCTCACTGTGATTTTCCACAGGCACCCTGGGTGTGGTTACTGAAGTTACAATGAAGATTCGGCCCATGCCAGAATATCAGAAATATGGCTCGGTGGTATTCCCTAATTTTGAGCAGGGAGTCGCCTGTCTTCGAGAAGTTGCCAGACAGGTAACATGTTAATCTGTGATGCAACATGGCTGGAAACTGTGTGTGTGTGTGTTAAAAGTGTGAGGTTTACCCAACCAACAATACGTTCATCTAGGTTTTCACGACACTGCTTTACTGATCTGCCAACAAAAAAAGCAGCAAAGTGTTGTGTTTTTTAACTTTGTGAACTCATTAAAACCTAACTAGCCTCAGCTAAGTTATCCCCAGTAGAAAAAGTCCAACACTTTCTCCAGCTGTAGCACAGTAAAACACATGATCAGACGTCTGTATTGAGACTTTTTACTGTTATGATACTGCAGAAAGTGTTACATTTCTATTAACAGCATCTTAAGTTACTTGCTTGTCATTTTTTGCTGTTACTCTCAAACACCAATAATGAATGCAACGACAATGCAAATGTGCCAGTCGCAAGCTTTTGTCAGGTATATTCTCAGTTTGCATCACAACATACTAGACCAGTTAACCACATTGTGAAGTGACAGTGTTTGGCTGGTGTCTTGTGGTTGTGAGCTGTAATCTTTTCTTTGCAAGTGCAATGTCAAAAGTGCCAGATCTCAAATCTAAATGAAGAAAAAAAAATAGGTGCAATATCTGAATTAAGATTAAACTTCAGTAAAAGTTTTCAGATTAATTTTTTTTTAAAATAAAAACTGCACAGACAGACTCTATTGAAATCCAACCTGCATCAAGCAGGAATGACTTAGTAAATCATGCAGACTGTTTATTCAGGATGTCAAACAAGGCACGAAAAGCTTTGAAGCCAAACCTCCATCTGTTGCTCTCAGTGTTGACACCAATAAATATAATTCGACAGCTTTATTTTTTTCCCGAATCACTAACAGACTAATGTGGACCTTTCTTTTTTTTCTTTTTCTAATTTTTTTGTTTGTTTTCTTTTACAGAGATGTGCTCCGGCATCTATACGACTCATGGATAATGAACAATTTAAATTTGGTAAGTTTTGTTTGATCATTCATGGTATAGCTCAGACTAGACTTGGAGCATTTCATATTACCGCTCCTGAATGAGGACATCACTCTCATTCAGGCCCCATGAATACCTTGTGGTCCCCTTCCCTCCACACATAGGACTTTATGCGACTTGGTTTTAATTTTCAGGAAGTGTTTTTTCATTTAAAGCCAGATGTAAGCCTTGACTTTGATCAAGAGCTTTGCAACATGTGGCACTTGGCATGCTTTTAACCAGCAACATAATAGTAATTCTATTTGTTTTGAGTTGAAATTTGTTTCTTGTACTGTATATGTATTCAGTATCTGGATTTCTGTTTCATTGATGTACTGTATACCTCTGAGAAAAGAGCAATGAATGGTAATAGTACAGCATGTAATGATTTTACCTTCTACAGCACAGAATTGTTAAATTGATTATTATTTCAGCAGCAGAATAGCTACACACACACACAAGCAAAAGAATTGAAGCAAGATGAAAAATGACCACAGCCAAAATGAAGTAGTTGTTACATTGAAGTTTTATGATGTTGTTTCTTAGGGTCTAGTGGAATGCATCTGGCATTACCACAGATCTCTGTAAAGTTCCCCAGTCTCCAGGGATCTCATTATCTCCCCTATATTTCCACTTTTCACAGAGTAGGCACTTCTTAGCATTAAGTAGGGAAGATGAAGCGACCAGGTTTTTCACTAATAACTAAAACTCATGGCTCTATGATACCTTCTTGGGCTTATTAGTGGCTTGTCCTCACTTTTAATCATGTTGGCTGTTGAGTAAGGAGAGTTGATGTATTCACAGGTCCCTTTCAGATTGGGACTACAAGTACAATTTAGTACTGCCTGTCTTGACAAGCAAGATGAAAAATGAGAATATTGTAGTCAGTAGCACTGTGTGTTTTGATAAGTAAAAAATGTATAGGACCAAACCACAGAGGGGAGACTTAACAGTAAAATTAAGCACAGTGTAGGTGTAATTTTCTCTCTCTGGATGTTGAGTATTTAATTAACGCGTATGACGCCTTCAACAGACCTAAAGACCTGCAATCACCTTTTGGAATGGAAACAATTAGGACACTAAGTGATGAAGAGACTTGAGCATGGGGGGGGGGGGGATAAATGAACTGTTAAGTCTCGCTGTGATTGATAACCATCCCATTGGCCCCAGCCCCTCATTTTCGCTTGTCCACAGGCGCTTTTGTGCGTCCGATCAGGAATAAATCAAAAAGTGTGGGTGAGGAAGACGGATATCGCTGTGTCAACCCCACTTCCCTTCGGAAACCCTCTGATTTATTGTCGCTGTCGCTGGCAGCCACTGGCCAGTTGTAAAGTTATTCAAATGTTACCATTTATTTTTCCTCCTTTGTTTGAAACCCCCAAATAAATATGACTCGCCTGCCCTCTCAGAACGCTGGAGGATACAAGCAGAAGCAGAGTATCACTAATGTGTGAATAAAAATAAAATTCTCAGTTGTTTTTTTTTCAAGCTTACTTCTGCAAATACATGGCTGTGACTCTTAGCTGGTGTTTTCACAGGTCATGCCCTGAAGCCTCAAGTATCTTCACTATTCACATCCTTTTTGGACGGATTGAAAACATTTTACATCACCAAGGTAAAAAACAAATAGCAAGTGAATATCACCAGTTGCTTGCGGCGAATCTTTTCCATGAAAAATGAATGCACCTCTTTAATCCTCAGTTCAAAGGGTTCGACCCCAACCGCTTGTGTGTGGCCACCCTGTTGTTTGAGGGAAATCGTGAGAAGGTCCTGCAGCACGAGAAGCAAGTTTATGACATTGCTGCAAAATTTGGGTAAGTAGTTGCTATCTTTCCAATCAGTTAATGATCTGCGGCCGTGTAAAGCACAGAAATAGCAAAGCACCATTTGTTGGGAAGTTAAATCTGATGGGGAGCTGCTAGAGGCTCTGATTTCACTTTATTTAATCAGCCATTATGTAGTAGCCGGGAAAAGGATGGAAAAGCACTATTACCCACTTCAGACTTGGTCTTCCACTCAGTAGTTTGTCTAGGCATGGATTGATGGATCACCTGTGGACATCCTCCTGTCAGGCCAGCTTTTATGTTAAAGTAAGTGTGGTGTGGGTGGGTGTAGCTGGGGCATAGCTCCCCTCAGGACAGCACAGGGCGAGAGGACACAGCCTGGGACTGCTTCACTGTTGTGATTGATCATGAATGGATCAATGAGGACTTTGGGAGAAATCAGTTACCTGTCAGGCTGAGAGGGATGCTCTCTCTATCCTCAGCCTGTTTTTTAAACCCCTTACAGCAGCTTCATAGATGGGTTTATCCTCATATAAATTAACCTCTGTGCTGGTCCACCTTGTTATTATAATCAAGATGTATTGTTTATTGGTGATCCTGAGGGGGCTGTGAAGTCATACGTTTAATACGTTTAAACACGTTCTATTGAAATGTTCACTACCTTAAACTTTAAAATGTTTTCTTTTCTGCACTTAACAGGTAGCAGTCAGCTGTAGTTGTATAACATGAGAGTTGTATACACGTAAATACAAGATATTCTCTATTCCCTCTATATTGGAGGCTTTATTATTTTTTTTAAGTTGTTTTCTACATTCTTTCTTTTAGTTAAAGAGCTTCTGGTATATAATGAGCAGCTCGTTTGCATGTTCCCCCATTTTCTATTAATTTACTTATACCAGAAGCTGTGTTTATCAGGTTTTTTGTAGACTACATGGTCAGCAGCTTCTTGCAGCAAGAAACGAAACATTTGTGGAATAAATTATCAACAAAACAGCTTAAATAAGAAGTTATAATACATGTGTATCAACTCTATTTCTAATATATTTAAACCATCATCTTGTTCAATGTAATACAAACCAGTGAGAAACTCACAGCTCAGATACAACAGTCTAAATATACCATCCTCACTGGGCAATGTCAGTGATGATTTTTTTTTTTTGTGGGTGATACTTATTGATTATATATTACTGTTAGAGTTACTCTTTGGCTCAGGGCCACATTTGCAGGTAGCTGGAGTGCTGCTCTGGTAATAGCCAGCAATAAAATCATGAGAAACTTGTCAGTTACATACAGCATCCTCTGCTTTATTGCATTATTTCAAATAAACCGTGATCCCCCATCACATCAAGTGCCAGTGATGGATTAGTGCGGTTCTGTGAGGAATATTTTCTTGTGGCATTGGGAAACAAGAAGAAGGGTGAAAATCGATGTAGTGATTTTCTAATGAGCTTGGCCTGATTAGTTTGGGTGGTAGATGAAAATTTGATTACACACCGTAGGTGATGGATGTGTGGCTGACCTATGGCGATGCACAGAGCAAAGCTTCATTGATCTGTACATTGTTGGATTGACAGGCTCCCAGGCAGCTGTTGTGAGGAGGAGCGGGCAAGCCAACAAAGCTAAAAGAAAGAGCTGTTAAATATTAACCCTGTTATCTTCTTCCAGGGGCCTGGCAGCTGGAGAGGACAATGGGCAGAGGGGCTACATGTTGACCTTTGTCATCGCTTACCTCCGGGTGGGTCACTCCTTTAGTTTTTTTTCTGGCTGAGCTGAAGGGCGGGTTGGGCAGGGAGGACACAATCTGACAGGACCTCTGACAGCAGATAGTGAGCAATATAAAGAGCCTGCAGAATGCGACCTCTGGAGGTCTTTGATTTGATCTGGTCACAGTTGTTGCCAAGGTGTCTAACATTGAAGAGTGTGGAGACACTTTGACAACTAGAGAACATGAAAAGAGCACAGTAGTTGCAGTCAGGATGACAATAGAGAGTCATATGAGGTCAGTCCTGTCAGAGGCCTTTCTGATAATCACAGAAACATGAAAACAATGCATGTGCATGATCTCTAGTAACTGGGTTACTCTCTGCTTTCTTAACATACTGATTTCTAAACCAAGTTACCAAGTTTCTAATTGATCATTTTAATACTGATTCGTCCTCTCCTCTTTTGTGCAAAGGTCTTTTAAATTGAATTTCAATGAGAAACATAATAAATAAATAAGAGCTATAGTTTGCTAGTTAGTTCAAACCAGGCTGACATAACACACATACATACGCACACACAAAAAAAGGTTGAAAAGGTTTATTTACTTGATCAAGAAGAAGTGAATGAATAATCAGTACATGTTCTGTTCTGATGCTCCCTTCAATTCTGAAGTTTCTGTCCTCCAGGGATAGTCTTTAAACCACACAGATAATTCCACAGGTTGAGCCATGCCCTAATATGGCCAGATCCAACACATTTACAGCATATAGAGTTTAGTTTACTGGTCTACAGATAAAAACAGTGCCTAGATGCAACTCAGGGCCTTTGTCCTCCATCCCACAGGGTTCACCATATCCAACCTCTGACTACAGTTACCTCTACTCCGTTCAGAGAAACGGGGAAACGCATATCTGACCTCGGCTGATATAGCAACACTATCAGAATGCTTCCTGTTTTCCCAAAAAAGGAGCAGACTCACTGCTTACCACTATCTCGAGGGGAGACAGTGTCAAAACCAAGATTTGGTGTGGCCTTGCAATGACCGCAAATCCTAGTTTGACCCATTACATGCCAGTGATTGACGTAAATGATTCCCTAACACACATACTAACCTGAAATTTACCAAGAGAGTTGAACATGTGAAATGATTTCATTTAAAGTCCAACCAACACTGAAAACCATACAAACTAGCCTTTAGACATCTAGTAAACCAGTTTCCACAGATGAACAGAATATTTGTAAAATACAGTCACAAATGTGCTGTAAGAGAAAAGTGACGTCAGTCCAAAAACTGAAGGAAGCAGCATTTTCTGTCACTAATACACATAAATCAGCTTTGATAAGGTTGGAGGTGATGGGGAAATGAGATTATTGACTTGCTGCATGTATATGTGGATTTTACAGTAACCAGGTCACTACAGTGCATGCAAAGTGTCTTGGTTTAATGTGTGTTTGTAAACATAATGAATAGCATTCACTTGTCAGCCTACTAATGTTAATGTTTCATTCTGAGCAGGACTTGGGGATGGACTACTATGTGATCGGGGAGTCCTTTGAAACCTCTGTGCCTTGGGACAGGTAAATACACATGTAACCGCAACGTTTGCATTTTGATTTTGGCAACATGTTGTTAGCCATGTCTTTCTTCCCTCTCTCCTCCTGTCATATCTCTACTTATGCTATAATAAAGGCATAAAACATCCTTCCCACCCCCCCAAAAGAAAAGAAAACACAGCCAAGACCTGAAGGCTTTTCCCTGTTAATTTAAATAGTGGTAAACATTTTTCCTTATTCATCGCCCACACATTCAGTCTTAAGAGAGTCCTCTGTCTTCATCATGCTCCTGTTTCCCCTCCTTTCTTTTATTTCTCTTTGCCTCTGTCTTTGACATTCACCTTCATGCCTGCCTTCTCCCTCCCCATTAACCGTCTCTGCGTTGGCGGAAACTTGCCTCCTCAGCCTAAAAATGCGCCATTACTGACACACACAAACCAACACACATACACATATGAGAGATCTATCTGTGTGTTCAATGTGGGAAAGCACAATATGAGCCACAGATTCATCTCTCATCCACTTGTGGTGTGTTCTGTATTTTCTACATGTTCTCATCATCGTTTTTCTTAAACACACACATGCGCGCACACACACACACATACACACAAACACACTCACTTGCGTATGCACACACACCACATTGTGTAACATGCCTGACGGGAGAGACCAAGAGATCAGGCACTGAGGCGAGCATATGTGCTTGGCTCATTACCCATCCTCCTCCCCATCCTCCACACTCCACACACGACTGCACATGCTCAGGCATGGCGGCCATTTCCACACCAGTGGGAACCTCTAACACAATGGTCTTCATCTTAAAGTCCCTCCTCTTCTTCCTCTTTCTTGGTCTCTTGCCTTTTTCTCTGAATTTTAATAATCCTGCATAACAAATGAATGCAGTGCAAAGCAGCTTCCTTTACACACGAGTATTATGTTTTAAATACATAAATGTCAGCGTTTAATAAACAAGTTGTTACAATTCTGTTTTATCTGGTTCAGTTTTTCAAAATTTTGCCATTTACTTTATTTTCAGGGTGTTGGACATATGCCGGAACGTAAAGGCGCGCATCGTCGGAGAGTGTAAAGAGAGAGCAGTTCAGTTTCCTCCATTATCCACGTGCAGGTAATACTTGCAGATGGCAGCACAGTTGTAATGTCAAATGTTGGTCTGTCTGTACTGTACAAAGTACTTTCTGACTTCAATACCCTGTCCATGGCATTCAGCCTCAAGCCTGCTCACTCTTTAGAGGACTCAAACCTCTGAAAATGAGTCACATAAATAGGATCATACTAAGGATCATTTTAAAAGCAGCTAAATCTTAAATTGTTACTCAAACTGGAGCCAATTTGTTCGTGTTTTGGGGCTATTTTAAGCTGCAGATTTGGTGCACTGATGACTATTTATGACACCAGAATGGAGTTTTTTGGATTGACTAAGGAGAAACTGCAATGCCACATGTCACACAGGTTAAAGGTGTGACTCACTGATGTGTTTTTATAGTTTTTAGACAAGGATGGAGGTTTGTAGCACAGAAGAATAAGCTATATCAGGCTTTGGCAACACAGATAATACTTGGTCTTTTTGTGGGAGTTGTTGACAAAAATAAATGTATAGAATATCGCTGGACTTCTCCTTTTATATGCTGTCTTAGCACAATCTACTTAATATTGTCTACAATTGTCAAACTTATGATTTAAATCAGAAACTATTTGATCAAAGAATAAATAAATAGGATTATAGACTGAAATGTCTGGTCAGAAGTTTTGATGTTCTCTCACACACACTTCTACTAACCCCAACCCCTGATAAGTTAGTCAGAGCCTGACAGACAGACGGCGAGTCGGTTGAGGAGCACCAGGCTGCTGCTCACCGATTGTGGACAGATTAGACCTCGACCTGATTATGCTACAGCCATTCATTTCCCGGCTGCAGTCTGTCACATGATTGATTTGTCCATTTAACCTCTAGAACAGTCAGTGTGCCAGGTGATGGGCCATGTCAAATGAACAAGGGCTCTGCACCCTGCTCCTCCACAGGGAGCGAGGCCAGTGAGAGACTTTGCAAACTGGAGAAACAGTTTATTCTTAAAAAAAAGGTTGTTTTTTTTACACGTTGCATTTTATTTAGAAGCAGCCACATTAGCAGTAATGATATTTTGTTCAGTGAAAAATAACAAATGGATCAATTTTGCGTTCAACATTAAAGTGTCAGCTGAGTCATCCTGTTACAAAAGCATTTAATGGCCATTTAATGTGTGATAATGCCACATTATTAAAGGTGCCTCCATATTCTGGAAACCTTGAATGGAAATGAGGAGGGGTTGAAAGCAAAACCTCCCACTTTACTTTGCCTCCCAAATTACAAACCAGAAAATGCACTTATTGTATGAAAATGGATTCCTATAAATTAGATTTCAGAGTGCCAGTTAAAGGAGAAACATTAAGGAGTCCTCCCCATTTGTTTAAACATGCATTTTGCTTTTGCAGGGTGACTCAGACGTACGACGCAGGTGCCTGTGTCTACTTCTACTTTGCCTTCAACTACAGGGGACTCAGTGATCCAGTACATGTGTACGAACAAGTAGAGGTACGTTCACTTTTATTTTTATCAACATCATAGCCCTCACAATTACATTTGATGAATACCATTATTACATCTGATGTAATGATGTGCCTTATATCCAGCAGCCCAGAGAGTGAATGTCAGACTGAGTGTGGTTTTATTTTTTCTTTCCCAGCATGCAGCTAGAGAAGAGATCCTTGCCAATGGAGGGAGCTTGTCACATCACCATGGAGGTACAACCTGAGAAATTTATACTAAAATATGGGCTCACTGAACTGAATGAAATTCTTATAACATGAGCATTTTTATTTGCACCTTTTCTCTAAATTGCAATTTCTGAGAAGAGGCTGTAGGGAGTCGTGATGACAGCATGACGTGTGCTCTTCTATGGTAGCGAGCTGCCCAGTCGTGCTGTAAATGCATTTGGGTCTGAGGTCTTTCATAGCTACCTTCCTTCAGCTCAGACGAATGGCTCTGACTCGGCTATTTGTTCATTTCTTCAGTGACCAAATGAAACGTGAGCAGGGGAGGGCGGTGATACAACTTCCTGGGTCTCATCAGGGCTAACCGAAATGGCTGCCTTATCTATATTGCCATCCGCCTCGCTGTTTTCATACATCACTTCAGGCTATTCATCATGCCTGTCAAAAACAGTATGCAGTGAATCAGCTGCGATATTAAATCACAATTTTTTCTGAAGGCGGGGACGGGTTCAAAATTAAAAGATTGCTAATAAAAAGGAGGCGGTGGGCCAGGGTAAATGATGCCACCGTTATTGCCGGCTGTATACTGACCTCCAAACGGTGGCCCGGCCACCCCGAGCAGCCGGGGGAGGTGACAGAGGGGGGAAAGAGGAGGGGATATTGATGCAGCTCCTGCGTGCGAGGCCCACTCTGTAATTGTGATTAATAACAGTGGGGCTCGCTATCTGGGCGCAGACAGGCCGGTTTGTCTGCCCACAATCAGTGCTTGACAAATGGAGCTAGTTTCACTGGGTTTTGTGTATCAAACAAAACAGATGTAGTCAAGGATGGTGAGGTGGGAGGGCACCGGAGGAAATATACATTTTTGTGGCCCTGTATTTACAGCAGGTCAGCGTTGTGCTGCGTGGGTGTAGGTAAGGGAATCTGGGCGTGTAGAGTGTCTCTGCAGGACAAAATACTCAGCTAACGACAACATGTTTAAACAAAAATGGTGACGATTTGAACTTAAAAAATAAGTCAGATTTATCAAGCAGAAGCTCTGTTTGTTTGATCATTTGCTGGTTCTTAAAACCAGAACATTGGGAGAAATGTCCTCTTTAACTAGGTCACCACCAGTGTAGCAGTGAAGAGTTGTTGATCATCCATCACTGCGAGAGTCATCCATCTATCAGCCCTGCACTGCAGCCTCTCAACCTATACTGTGGCTCGGCCGTATCACCGGAGCGCAGGGCGGCTACCTTAGGCT
The DNA here is from genome assembly GCF_963691925.1 of Scomber scombrus. NCBI lineage: Eukaryota > Metazoa > Chordata > Actinopteri > Scombriformes > Scombridae > Scomber > Scomber scombrus. The sequence continues at coordinate 16,589,097 of NC_084982.1, forward strand.
GTCTCTCATGTCCTGACCCTTCATTTGTCAAAGAGGCCCGGGGAGAGTGAGAGCAGCGCATCAGGGGGTCAGTCTCCTTTGTATGAGGGGCCACCCCAGGGTGCCCTGCATCCTCACCTGACCGTGTGGCTTTGCAGAGCTCCAATCTCACTAACTCCGCACCACAGCACAGATCACTGCACACAGGTGATAGAATAATGACCTGATTTAGTGAAGTTCTCTCGCCATTCACCCCACACTGCACCAGGCTTTTCTTTACGAGAGAAATATGACACTTTAAAAAAATCTGTCATTTCTGAAATAACTACCTGGACTTCTTTGCATGTCTCAGCTGCACAGACCAAGCCTGGAGAGATTGATTGCAATAGCAAGCAAAAAAGAGAGAATATGACAAGATAGATGTGTAAATTATCACTGTGATGGAGGCAATGATGCAGTCCCAGCACCTTCTGTTTTCTCTCTCTCTTTTTTTTTTTCCTAGGAGGAGGGAGGGATGGAGGTGGGACAAGTAGAAAAGGAGCGAGGAGAGGGAGGAGGTGGTAGAGAGCAGGGAAGACTTTTTTAGTTATGGGGTAGCAGCTGATTGGTCCCTCTGTCACCATCTGGAGGTGCGTGTGGTATCAGAGTCCCCGGTGACCCCGCTGTCTGCCCTGTTTTGTCAGGAGACGGGCCCCACTAGCCTCATGGGCTGATCCCCATCTGGGTTCCCCGGCTGGACTCTGATAACACGGCGCCCCCTTCCCTCAACATGCCCTATTAACACAGGGTCTCCCCCTGCGTGTGATGCAAAGAAGAGGCGTGTGTGCAGAGGGAAGGGAAGGCGTGTGAAAATTCCCATCATACACCTTCCTATTTTCAGGCCTTCGTATCTAATCTCAGGTGTTTACTCAGCGCGCAGCACCTGTTCCACGCTGCTTTATTCTCAAATCTATCTTTGTGGGTTTTGGAATATAGATGTTGTGCGTTTCTCTTAAGTTGGCATGACCTCCAAAAGTTAACATTTACCCAGACACAGAGATGACCTGACCTACCTAAAGCTCATTTCATCATTATTGTCATTATTGCTTGATAAAAGCTAGTTATTACTTTTTAAGAACAGATTTTCTCTTTTAAAACATTCAAACCTCTGGATGCTATGAGAGTGATCTTGTGACCTACTGGTACATATAAGGTACATATAATGTAATCGGAACATCCCCAGTTCAATTCTGTCTGGGGACTGGTGATTCAACAATTGTTTCCATTATAGATTAATTTGGTAATCCTTTTTTCAATAAACATCCCAAAATAGTGAAACAATGGCCATAACAATATCTTTTGTCTGTGGAATACCCTAAGTTATAAAACAGAGAGGGTTAGAAACCTAAGCTGAAGAAGCTGAAACCTAAGAATGTTTTTCTTGATGAATCATTTACCAAAATTGATTGATTTATTGTTTCAGTCCTACAAAGGACCTTTGTCAGCCTCACTTTTCCCGTCCATCTCCACTTCACTACCAATCAAAGACAGTCAAAACTATAATAAATACATTCATAAAAGCATTGGGATGCTGCATTCACACACGTTAGATCATGCTGGTCGACAGTCCCCTGCTGGACTCAAACTAGGGACGTTGCGGTTCGTGGTTGTGTCTAAGCCACTAAAGTTGACTGTTTTTGTGCTGTTGGTGCCTGTTTTTAAACTTGGTCATAAAATTCTTGTTAGTTTATAGGAAATCAAAGTTTATTTTTTAGTTGAAGTTTTGCAATAAGACTTTGGCTTTCCAGCGAGGTTTCCCAGTCCTCTGTGCAGCCTCCACAGTCACCAGACCTCTCGCTGGCTCCAGACTCTCCGCTAAGAACCTGTCGGGTACAGACGCTGTGGAGTATGTCGGACTGGACAGCTGGTGAAGCAATGGGCACCCTCACTAGGCTTCGTGCCACAGCCGCACTCGCTCCTTGGGTTTTAGCGGGAGGGGGAGGAGAAGGGAGGGTGAAGAGCAGCTGAAAGCCAAAGTCCTGCTGACAGAGGAGCATTGTGTGGCACTCCACAGACATCTCTGGCACCCTGTTGGCGCTCGGGCCAGTGTCAGAGGGCACAGAAGTGCGTTCAGGACAGGCAAGCAAAACACCCTCGCAGGTTAGCCGACGGAGCGCGCTCATGAGCACAAAGACAGAAGCACACAGTGAAACACACAGTGCCTTGGTGTCTCGGGAGGGAGGGAATTGGAGGGGCGTGGCGGCTCGCAGGGTGAGAGAGAAAAGAGTGAGGGAGCCGGGGACGGCCTGCTACAGCCGCCAGCCGGCCCCTCCTCTGGGAACACACAGAGCCTAATGAGTTTGATAGTCTGCTGAGCTCCATAAATCATGCCATGCAAAACATTTCTCCTCTCTGAATAAAAGCATTTATCACCCTCTGTTTATTCACTCACTCTCACAAGATTGATTGGCTCATAGCAGCCTGCTGAGCAATCAGCCGTGCCGATTCCTCTATTTTCCCCCCTCGGTCTTCTTCCTTGAGTTTATTTATTTATTTATTTTATTTTTTTCTCTCTCTCTCTCCTCTTGTCATTCAGTGGGGAAACTTCGGAAGGAGTGGATGAGAGAGACCATCTCCAATGTCGGCATGGGGATGCTCAAGTCTGTCAAGGACTATGTGGACCCCAATAACATCTTTGGCAACAGGAACCTCCTCTAATTCCGCGCTCTCGTCCATCTTTATCTCACCTTTTTCTAAAAAAGAAAAAAAAAAAAAGCATCTTGGATTAATAGATACTAAATGTGAATTTAAACATGGACAGAGAACTTGTCTTTTTCATTAAATTCATCATTCGGTGCCATTTACTGAGTCACCCAAACCTTTTCTTTTGACATGATATTGCACTAATATGCTGTAACAATCATGTTGAAGCTCATCGTTGCTGTTGTGTCCTGGCCTCTGCTTGTTGTTGGAGCTGAAAATACAGACTTTGTACAGTCAGACTTTAAAAATACAAAAAACGGCCAAGATGCAACTGGACATGATGCAACATAAACTTGATTTTGTCATTTTTGCTTATGTTTAACCATTTTTTCTAATTATCCTTGCCAACGTAGTTAATTCATTTATTTGTTTTTACTTTCCTCGTGTGTGCGTGCGTGTGTGCGTGCGTGCGTGCGTGCGTGTGTGTGTGCGTGTGTGTGTGTGTGTGTGCGTGTGTGTGTGCGTGTGTGTGTGTGGCACTTCTTTAGTGGTCATTTCTAGATGAATGCGCTTTCTAAAGCTCTGTGCCTTTCTAAAGCTTTGTCTGCCTTTTCCTAAACTTGTCCACACTCCCCTGGTGTTACACTGATTCCCTTTGTGACATTGTGTTTTGTGTGTCTGTCTTCAGTTCACCATTTTCATGCCTTTTCATTGTACTGACCTATTGCCATAAGAGACTTTTTTCTGGACTGTATGTTTGTGTGTGTGCCTCCATTGACAACTTAAAGCCCCTCAAATTTTAACAAAATCAAGACAAAACACTAGATTACATTATTATTATTATCATTATTATTATTATTATTAATGTTATTATTATTGTTACAAAAAGACATATTCCTCGTGTGTTTAGTTTTTGTACTGAAAGCGTTTACCTTGCATGGTTTGTTACTGAGAAATGGAAAAAAAAGCCATTCGATCATGCCTGCTTCAATGTGACCATGTCTGCAAACACCTCTGGATCCCGGTGCTTTCGTCGTACCAAAGACTCAACACAACCAAACATGCAAACATACTGTGCTAATATGCTTTGACCACCACCTTCACACGCATTTAATAAGAACTCATGCACAGCTAAACAGCATTTTTTAAAATCAGCATATGCAAAAATAACCCTAAATGTTGATATTTGTTACTGTTACGTGCTAAATTTTGTTTTTCTTTTTTTCAAGACACTGTATTGATTTCCTATCTCCATTTACTGTAATCGTCACCCAGAAATTCCTCCTCAAATATTTTCCCTCATTTGTGTATCTCTGTCGTAATTTGATACCAGACGTTCTGTCACTGGTTACCACTGATTTTGAAGCAAGGTTGAGCTTTAAGAGAGCTGTATTAACACTGAACCTCCATCCTAATCTTTGGACCACCACATCCTTTTGATTCATAATAATTCCCCAAATAAAAGGATAATTTTGGACCTGCCATCTTACATTGAATGGTTTCATTTTTACCCTTGTGTCAAAAAGAGCTTTTTGAATGTTATGGATGTGCCCCTTTGTTATTTTCCACTTCTCTACACAACATTGTAACATCCAAGTACATTTTGTCAATGCTATTTGTGCAATAAATTCAACTAAAACATCCTGTTTTTTTTTTCTTCTCTCTTAGCACACACAACCTAATTCATTCCTTTGCAGGAAAGCAGAAATCTCTCCCTCTCTGGTCTACGCATGCCATTTCCAATTCAGCTTTTCAGTAGATGCTCTTATTTATATTGTCAGGCAGCGCTAAAAGGGTCAACAAGAGCCCGAGAGCAGAGGGTTTTGTTTTGTTATTGTCTCGCTCTTCCTCTTCCTGCGCCACACTGAGCTTGAGGTAATCCAGCTCAGAGGAGATTTTAGAGCTGGTCTTCTTGCTTTTTGACAGGTTTTCTTTCTCTACACACAGGCTCATTTGGGAGTCATCTTCACCCACACACACAGCCGCCCACACACTGCTCGCTGACGTCACCACCACCTATCAACAGCAGCAGAGCTCAGCCTTGGACTATGAAATACACTGCAGCTATCACAGTCCTTATACTGTACTGTAATAACTGGGATTGTGTGAATGGAGATTAACTGGACATAAAGGTTTTAGCCTTCAACATCACTCTAATTGTCCAGTATTGATCAAAGTTAGACAGTTTCCCTGTTAATATTTTGTCTTTTTAATCTGAGTGATTTAATGTCCTTCATGCAATTTCTTCTTTTCATGCCTCCAAGTTTATCTTAATGAAATGTGCTTATAGCTGCAGTATTTCATTGATGAGATGAGACACATTTTGTGTGTGAGGATATATTCGTCCACATGAGGTCAGCATTGCACTGAGAAATGAGAGGCAGAGTGGATCACCACTGTGTACTTTCATGTCAAAATAAACCAGAGGACATGTAGCAGCATATTTTTATTTAAAGTATGAACAGAAGAATTGTACATTTGCCTTTTCATGCCTTAGGTTTCTTTCAGTTTAGCTCGCCATGAATAAATCCAGTCCAAACATGGGGCGGGGAGGAAAGAAGAAACACAAGAAGCACATTACATTGCAAAAAAGACAAGTAGAAGTTGGCCACATTCAGAGGCCTGATAGAAAAATAGAACAGCAATATTCATAGTCCACGTAACATGATGCAATAGAATTTAAATCATGCATTTTTGATGAGATAATGTGTTTACTGATGTAAGTTCAAAATACGAGGTATTCGTTGGCTCACGTGTTTGCTACATCCTTAGCAAGTGGTTGAATTTAATACTGCATAAAACATGCTATTTAAAGTTTTCCGATTGACTTCAACTCTTCAACTAAAATACAAGTAAAAGTAGCACACAGATCCATGCCTCACAATGTGCACAGTCACATTTTAAACTCCAATTAACAAAGCTACAACACAATTCATAAGGCATACCCTCCCAAAAATAATACTTATAACAGTTATAATAATAATAATAATATGAAAATAATAGCTTGTGACTACATGGGCACTTCAGTTGTACGAGTATCAGTTTCTCAGTCTCCTTGATTTTATAAAAGCTGTAAGTAGCAATACAGTAAGTAGCATTTGTGAGCTTTGAGAAAAGGCCAAATATTATATTCAGTGTAGTTTATAGAGTAGTTTCTATTTAATGTAACAGTTTTATGTTTAGAGTTAAATCTGTGGAGGAAATGGCTTCTTCTACAGAAATTAATGTGATATCAGAACAATTTCATCAAGGCACATTGTGTGTGTTTGTGACAAGTGAGACCCTGCATTTAGAAAAGTGGGCAAAATAGATTTCCGTATGTAGGCTATATCATGTCAATGCCATTGTGATTAACATGGGGTCAAGACATAACTGTGTAGTTATTGGTTTTTACAAATGATTTCAAAAATACATCATGGTTTAACATGGATTTCCATACGATCTAAGAATGAGGAGGCCATGCATTTTTCAGTAGGATCTTAAAACAAGGCACAGGAGGGGAGAGAGAGCAGCACTCAATTTGCATTACAAGCACTGTCAAAGGTCCTGCTGTCCCTGCACCACTTTATCCTTCAGAAACTCTACAGCCACGTTACAATCCAGAGCGTACAGGTTTTAAACAGCACTTGTACATTAACAGTTTTTAAACGCAACAGCTTATGTACAGATTTACAAAAAATATGTTACCCTGGACAAAATGCGAGTAACAAGGAGGTACCAAGAGCAAAAAGAGCCACAGACATTTCTCTCCAATAATTCTCCATGCCTTGCTGTGCAGAAAATCTGTGCGATGCTCATGAATAGTTAGTGTTAGCTCACTGGTTGACATGTTGACACAGTGGTTTGAGTTTCCCTTCTGACATGGTGTCATCAGCTGATTTGTAGCTGCTCCGACAAGCTTGCAAACACAGCTCTGTCAGCCTTCAGCACAGGAAAACTGAAGGGAGCCGGAAAAAACCTCTATGATAGCGCCGCACTGAAGTCTAAAGCTCATCTCTAGTAGCAAAAGCGAGGAGGAGCCAAGAACCTCTGCATGCACTGCACTGCTTATGTTGCAGGCTGCATTTAAAGAGGAAAGAAGCCTAAAAGACAGCAGCAATGTTAACTAACAGGCTTAGAAAGTGTGCCCTCAGCATCGCCGCTACAGCAGGGTGTGCTGCCCGTTTTGGCCACAGTGCAGCCACTTGTTTCTGTGCTGCTGTCACCACTGCAGGGGGTCGCAGGAGCAGAAAGACTCTGACCGTGTTGTCTCTTGTTGTTCAGCTCCTCCCATTTGGCCCTGTTCGCTTTGATCATGTCAACCATCGGCTGCAGTTTAGGATTCAACTTGACCAGAGTCTGGAGAGAGAAAGAGAGGGGAGAGAGAGAGGTGATAATGTAAAAGTAGTCCACACATGAAATAAATAAAGAAAAAACTCCATCAGCATGAAGAGCAGTAGCCCTAGTTTGAACTAGCTCAAAAATGTGTTTTTCTTCTTGTTTCTTCAGTTGGATGTTTGAGCTTCACTGTACAGAATGATGAATGTGCAGAGTTTGACACTTAAAGGTGGTTTTCACATGAATCTGCTGAAAATTGAGAGTTTTTCTGAGCTCATTAAACATCTAAGTTAAAGGGACAGGCTTATGAGCATGATTTGTAACATCACAATTAGTTTTCAAGCCAATCCTTGTCCAATATTCAATTTACACAAGCATTACGTGGAAACTTGAAGCTTTGAGTGCACAAATACTGAGAATGGACTTTACAGTGAAGTAGGAGACATATGTCCAGCTGTTAAACTTTTGAAATGAAAAATATTTACATATTCACAGATTTTGGATTTTTAATGAGGAAGAAGGAGTGGTCATTTTATTTTTTCCTTTTTGTGGAAAAACCATATCACACACAAATTATTATTCAATGTAGAGTATTTTATATACATCTTAACACATGTCTGGAGGGGATCTTTAAAATGATTAGTTTACCATAACTTACTGCTGCTCTGAATCTGAACACATTCATCACATGGTCCTCAAAGACTTTTCTAAACGTTATGATGAAAAAATATCCTGTCAAAGCCCAATGAGAAAGATTTTTAATCCATAACCCAAGTTTGTGTTTTCTTATCCACGTGATAGCTGTGCTCAGTTTGTACAGTGTGAGCCAGAATTTATTTATCATTTATAATGATATTCAGTGATGTTCCTTTCCATTGTTATATATTTTTATACAAAATAATTTGTTTTTTGCTCATCTTAAAAATTGCAAGGACATGAGGTCACGTATTAGAGCTGCAACGATTGGCCAATTAATAGATTTGTTGATCGTCAGAAAATTAATCAGAAACTATTTTGATAATTGATTAATCATCTCAATCATTTTCATGCAAAAATGCCAAATATCTGATGGTTCTAGCTTCTCAAATGGGAAGATTTGTTTTTTTTTTATACTTTAGTTTAAATAAGACAGTTAACTGATTAATCTATTTTAACATAGCTATATCTTAAACAATTAATCAACAAATCGAGAAAATAATTGGCTAATTAGATCAATAATTAAAATAATCATTAGTTGAAACCCTGCTACATGAATTAAGAAATACAGTCGCAACTTGAGAGATAATTTAAAAATCGTTTTAATTATGCAGCAGATAGAATATTTCCTCACTCGGGTTAGAAGAGTCTTTGAGGATAAGTGATGTTAAACAACTGTCTGGGTTTTACAAAGACAGTCAGGTGTTTTGTTTTGGTTTTTTTGGATGTTTTTGGAAAATCAGATGCTTAGCTCTGTGACTTTTAATGTAACAGTGATACATGAGAGGCTCAAACTGGGGCTAGAAAAGCAGCACATTATTCATCAAATGCACCACAGGCAAAACAAATGAAACAATGCAGAGAAGAATAACAGTAACATACAGTCACTTAATGAAATGGCTGCTCTCTAAAGATTAGAAGCACATGTATGACTGAGATTAGTTGCCTTTGTCGTCTTTCTGTGTTGAACTGTAAGTGGCAGCGTAGTCAAAGCTGCCTCCCATCCACCGTTTAATAAATCACCTGAGAGACAAGGGGATTTTGTTCCCTCTGTTCTGTTAACATTGTCTGTAGCTGTAAGGGAAGTCTGTGTAATTAGTTATTGTTTCATTAACCCGTTTCATATGGAAATATAACATGTGGACCACTCACAACAACAATGAAAACTATCTTCTATTCACACATATTGTATATAGGCGTCCAATGTGTTGCCATTGTGAAAATGAATTAAATAAAAAGGGATGTAAAAACTGCACACACCTACACTGGGGATTGTGCACTGTGTCCATGAAATTAAAATCAAATCTTTTCGGGGAACTGCAGACAGTTTGAGATGTGTTTATATTCAGAAGGTTTATTCAATCATTGATATGAACATTTAAAACACTTGTAATGGTGCTCTACTACTGTACAATGTGGTTGAGTCCAAACATCAAGACTTTTCTTTTTAATAAAAAAAATTGCAGTCTGCCCACTATGGACATCATATGTTCTTATAGCAGTGGTAAAAACTGTGTGTGTGATCAATGATTCATCATGTTTTAAGTGGTGGAATGTGTGTGGTTCACCTGTGATTCCTCATCACAGCACAGCACAACATGGATTTCCGTTTCCATGATTTGAGAGCGAGCCAATGCCCATTTCTAGACGTAATTGGTTCAAGTTATGCATCTACTCCTTCTGTTTTTTGCTCATATGTGGTTTGGTATGTGTGTGGTGTGTTGTACTGAAGTGTAAAGTGCTGAATGAGGCATGATGCAGGCCTACATGGAGCTGTCATTTTAACTACACGTACACTGATCGTCTCGGTCTTTATGGAGTTGTCTAGTTGGTGGGTTAGAAGAAGAGGATTTTCTAAAGGAAAACAAGAACAGTATACATCCACTGCAGGACACTGTCATTATTCCACTGAGGTAGACTCAGAAGAAGAAGAAGGAGAGGAGAGACTGTCATATGGTGGGATATATATATAAAAAAATAACGGAAGGTTATGTAATGGGGGATTAATATTCCACAAAGTAGCAAGCCACCACCAGGAGAAGAAGATCAGCGAGATCAAGAACGAGATCTCTTCCGCCCACGGATAAAAACCCTGCTGCCTCTGAACTTCCTCTGTTCTCCCCCTTTGCAAGTTTAATTGGCAGCAGCATGATTGTGAGCTCCATATCTGCATTCTCCAAACATCAGCCTTTACATGAGGCGACGTGGAGGCAAACCCCCCACGCAGACAACACGCCGCTTTGATGCTTTTTATCTACACTACACAGACAATAACTATGCTCTGCTCTAACTTTTTGACACTAATCTTGTAATAATTCAATAAGTGTTATAGTGATCTGTTGCTCATTTTCTACTCATGATGTGTTTAATATGACAGCCAGAAGGTTTAACTGTCCAAACGCAGAGAGATACACCCAGTGCTGTGGCCATGAATCAACTATTCTCGACTCCTTTCACAGCTCCTCATGTGTCTGACTTGTTTGCTTTCATACATTTTCCCTCAACACGCCTCATCGTTTAACAGACCTGATCTCGTCAGTAACTCAGCCTTAGTCTTTCTCCCACACAGCCGCTGCTGCTGGCAGTGGGAGAAGCAGGCGAGTCTCTTGACGTCATTCAGACACACACACACTTTACTATACTGGCCAGGACAACGCACAGATTTCCATTCAATCACTGAAAGATAACCGCTACCTTTAACTCTACTCTTCCAGTCTGAAATGATAAAAACAGAGTCTCTCTCTCTCTTTCTCTCTCTCTCTCTCTCTGTATAAGCCAAATCTCTGAGCTGTCTCGCAGTCAGAAAATGCACATTCATTCTGCTGTTCTCAAAAGAACAGGATGCAACCTTGAAGCCGTTTCAAAGCTTTCAATGGAATCTGAGGAATCTGTGGCTGAAAAGAAAGTTGAATAGTTGTTGGTGACAATTTCATTGCTGGCGTCAGTGAGGACAATAGATGAGGAAGGAGAGTGTCTGCTGATGTCAGGGGCAGACGTGAGGTAGGCAACTGCCTTGCCAAACAGCTAGAGATTTATTATATTTTTAGATATGAAAAATAATGAATTATGTTACTATTCTGACTCAGTGTACCCCGAAATAACTTACAAAAGGCCCCAAAGCACAAAAAAAATTCAGCTGTACACAACTTACTTACCCCTCCCTGAGCTACTACCTTATCGTGGTGGAGGGGTTTGCGTGTCCCAATGACCCCCAGGAGCTCAGTTTGTTCGGGGGCTTTATGCCCCTGGTAGGGTCACCCATGGCGGCGGGGAGGGACCAGACAAAGGGTAGCTCCGGCCGGGCACATCCCGAAGAAGCGACATGGGACCCCCCTCCCGCAGACTCACCACCCGTAGGAGGGGCCAAAGGGGTCAGGTGCAATGCGAGCTGGGCAGCGGCCGAAGGCGGGGACCTTGGTGGTCCGATCCTCGGCTGCAGAAGCTAGCTTTAGGGACGTGGAACGTCACCTCTCTGGTGGAGAAGGAGCCTGAGCTGGTGCGCAAGGTTGAAAAGTTCCGGCTAGATATAGTCGGCCTCACCTCGACGCACAGCAAGGGCGCTGGAGAGGGGTTGGACTCTCTTCCACATTGGAGTTGCCACTGGTGAGAGGAGCCGGGCAGGGGTGGCAATACTTATTGCCCCCCGGCTTGGTGCCTGTATGTTGGAGTTCACGCGGGTAGACGAAAGGGTAGCCTCCCTCCGCCTTCGGGTGGGGGGACGGATCCTGACTGTTGTTTGTGCCTATGGTCCAAACAGCAGTTCAGAGTATCCACCCTTTTTGGATTCCTTAGAGGGGGTGCTGGAGAGTGCTCCCTCTGGGGATTGGCAAACTGGGGTGGTGGTCCCTCTTTTTAAGAAGGGGGACCGGAGGGTGTGCTCCAACTATAGGGGGATCACACTCCTCAGCCTCCCTGGTAAGGTCTATTCGGGGGTACTGGAGAGGAGGGTCCGTCGGATAGTCGAATCTCGGATTCAGGAGGAGCAATGTGGTTTTCGTCCGGGTCGTGGAACTTTGGACCAGCTCTACACCCTCTACAGGGTCCTAGAGGGTGCATGGGAGTTTGCCCAACCAGTCCACATGTGTTTTGTGGACTTGGAGAAGGTATTCGACCGTGTCCCTCGGGGAGTCCTGTGGGGGGTTCTCCGGGAGTACGGGGTATCGGCCCCCTGATACGGGCCGTCCGTTCCCTGTACGACCGGTGTCAGAGCTTGGTCCGCATTGCTGGTAATAAGTCGGACTTGTTTCCAGTGAGGGTTGGACTCCACCAGGGCTGCCCTTTGTCACCGATCCTGTTCATAATCTTTATGGACAGGATTTCTAGGTGCAGCCAGGGCGTTGAGGGGTTCCGGTTTGGTGACCTCAGGATTGGGTCACTGCTTTTTGCGGATGATGTCGTCCTGTTGGCTTCATTAGACCGTGACCTCCAACTCTCACTGGATCGATTCGCCGCTGAGTGTGAAGCGGCTGGGATGAGAATCAGCACCTCCAAATCCGAGTCCATGGTCATCTGCCGGAAAAAGGTGGAGTGCACTCTCCGGGTCGGGGATGAGATCCTGCCCCAAGTGGAGGAGTTCAAGTACCTTGAGGTCTTGTTCACGAGTGAGGGAAGGATGGAGCGTGAGATCGACAGGCGGATCGGTGCAGCGTCTACAGTAATGCGGGCTCTGCACGGATCCGTCGTGGTGAGGACGGAGCTGAGCCGAAAAGCAAAGCTCTCGATTTACCATTCAATCTTCGTTCCTACCCTCACCTATGGTCATGAGCCTTGGGTAGTGACCGAAAGAACAAGATCGCGGGTACAAGCGGCCGAAATGAGCTTCCTCCGTAGGCTGGTTGGGCTCTCCCTTAGAGATAGGGTGAGAAGTTCGGTCATCCAGGAGGAGCTCGGAGTAGACCCGCTGCTCCTCCGCGTTGAGAGGAGCCAGATGAGGTGGCTCGGGCATCTAGTTAGGATGCCTCCCGGACTCCTCCCTGGTGATGTGTTCAGGGCACGTCCCACCGGTAGGAGACCCCGGGGAAGGCTTCCCTGCTTAGGCTGCTGCCCCCATGACCCGACCCCGGATAAGCGGCAGAAGACGGGCGGACGGACAACTTACTTAGCGGGTGCTTTTTCTTCAGAGGAAAACATTGTCCTACAACATTTACCTGACAGATAAATGTTACTGCTTACGTCGCAGATTCAGATTTTACTCACAAAATATAACAAATAAAATATGATGCATTATTATTCATTACAATATCCAGTATTATATTAGAATAAAAAGCTTGACCTTCACCACAAGTTTAATACATTTAAGTGCATTGTGCTAATAATACCTCTCCACTCTTCACTTTCTGTATTTTTACTGTGCCATATTAATAATTTTACTTCTTTTACGACCTTCTTCTGTCACTGCCAATACCAACATTCCCAGTAAGAGAAGCAGTGAAAATAAAGGAAGACAGAGTTTGCCTGCGGGCCTCCAAATCACTAAATCCTCCCCTGACTGATGTCAACAGCAGCTGTGTGACGAGTGTGCCACGATGACGGCCAGAGAACATTTAAGCATCGGAAGAAGCGAGTATTACCTCGTACAGCGGTGCACACATTCCATCAATCCACTCTAGCTGAAGTCCTGGCAACTCATCCTTCCTGTTTCGATCGAAGATGGCCTGAAACACAAAAGTCACAATGAGCCTCCTGATTCCTCTATTGTCAGTTTTCATTTCCGCTCACACTGGAGAAACAAAAGAGAGGAGTTGTTATTGGGCTTGTTATGAGGCTACAAGTCAACCGGGTGGCTGTTACTGCTGCTTTGGTCAAAGAAAATTCTCCCCCAGCACTCAAGACAACTTACTTTATTTCACATTTTCTATTCTACCTCATTCTTCTGCAGCTTGAGCTTAAGAGGCTCCACAGAGGCTGCGCTTCAGAGATAGTTACTGGGCTCCGACTTTATTTAGTTATTTAGTTTAGTTAATATTTAATTTCCAACACCCACACACAAAGTGGTGAAGGTTTGACACAAGCGGCAGACCTGAGGCTACTGCCATAGTTATTTCAGAGCGAAGGCAATGTGGCCCGGCTTGATTAGTCAACAGCCATTAACTGCACATGGAAAGCTGTTGGTTCTTTATGAACCAACAGCTTTGAAGGCTGAACTGTGTTCAGGCTTCAAAGCTATTCAATCAAACAGACAGGAGTCTTCAGTTGTGCTTTGAGGACGATATTAATGCAATCTGAATGACGACAAGGATCTTCATTTTAAATTAAGTTTGCCTGCTATTAATATGATGTTATTTTTATAACTTTATGAGGAAGATAAACACTCACTATTTACTGTCAGAAATTAAACAGCAGCTACAGTTGAGAGTCTTGACACAGTAACCTAAACAACACAACAAAATCTAGACAGCTGAATGGATAGAAAGGTTAGTGTTTGTTTTGAACCCAGTGCAACAGGAGTTTTTGTTAAGGATGATTGTTACACGCTCCACAGTTTGTTCTTGGCACAGCAGCGACGCAGTGGAGCGGTCAAGCTGACAATTCACTTTTATTATACTACGAGACACAAGCGCTCATGATTCCTACACAGTCAGTATGTTTGTAACTGTGGAAAACAATATATATCTTGGCCGTCATCAGCTAGTGGAGGTCTAACTGCAAAACGCACAAAAACCAGAGATGGTGCGGTGTACTCACAGAGGGCGTGAGCTTCAACTCTGATCTCTCTCTGTCACCTTGCTCGAAGAACTCGCTGGTCACCAACTCTGCAACCTGGAACCAGAGTAAGATGAATGGTTTACAGGCCTCTTTTTTGTTTAATTCATATGTAAGAGATTTTGGACCTGTATGTCTCACCTTGCGTGATATTTCCCACGGTTTAGTGACAGCACCGAGATCACATGCAGTCATCATCATGGATCTGAGAACAGATCAGATGGACAGATTTATTTAATTTAAAATCAAAGACTTTGCACAAAGAAATCTTAATTCATCTAATTTTAAGGAGACAAAGACACATTTCTTTCTGTTTGCAGAGCATTACCTGCACATGTCTCTATGAGCCTTCACATTCCAGTTGTATTCTCCTTTGCTGACAAGCTCAAAGAAAGTGTTTCTGTTCCTAAAGGGAAAGAAAACATCTAAGTATGCATGTGTAAATTACATAAAATCCACAAGGGGGCGGTGTTACCTAAAAGAAGCCTGCAAACCTAATGAAACAGTGTACAAAGACTGGCTGTAGATAAGTCAGTGCTGTGTGGACCACTGAGTCTCTAATAATGTTGTTGTTTAGCAGAACATACTCAAAGTAAAGTGTGAGGTCTGTGGCCAGGATGGACTGTTTCAGCAGCTGCATGAGGTCACTATATTCTGTGGACGAGAGGTTGGAGAAGATATTGTGACCCTGCGGAGACACATACAGAAATAACATGATAAAAACATTCAAGACATGTGTAATTCTTCTAATCACACACAGAGAGCCTGAAAAAAAGGCTACAGTCCCTTGATAAATAATGAATTATACTGAATTTGTACCATTTACCATATTTACTGTAACAAACTTTTATTGTAACATACAGTAATCAGAGCTTGACCATTACTTTAGACTGCTGACAATACATGTAGATACTAGCTTATCACAGTTCACTGGATGTTGTTGGAAAATAAAAAAAACAGCTGCAAACCTGTTGGTGTGGGAACTATCAGGAATATAAATTCATTATTCTATCTTACAAGGACATATCTTTGCCATAACACTTTCAAGGATTATTGCTAAATGATTAATATTTACAGATAATTTTGATATAATTTTTACTCCATAATATCAGCCTTGAATAATCCAGCATCATCAGCTCACATCATCAGCTATAACAGAGATAAAGAAAAAAAAATTTCCTTGCTGAAAGTTGTTAAAGGGCTTTGTATATACAGTGTAAATTATAGCCTGGTCTTAAGCTGCGTTCAGACCAAAAGCGTCTGACGCAAAAAAATCGCTTGAATCGCTTCTATCGCGCCGCTTGATCATAAATAAACATTTTTGGATCATCGCTTCATTCGCTTCATTCGCGCTTGTGACGTCGGGAGAAACTCGCCGCTGATTGGATGTCGCGGCGCGATGCCGCCTGAAAAGTTCAAATTTTCCAACTTTATTCGCGCCGCTTCAGACGCTTGATTCATTCATTCATTCATTCATTCGCTTCAGACGCTTCATTCGCGCCGCCTGATATCAAATCGCGTGTGATCGCGCCATTTACACTGAATGGCTGCATGAATCTGCTATTTTTTCAGTGATTCAAATGGTCAAAGGATTACGATTAATAATGGGATGAACAAAAGGGAAAATTAATCAGATTTTGAAGCTATTCAAAAGCTATATGATCCATTCTGAACATAAATTAAAAATTGAGTTGTGAGTGCTGCTTCTGTTTAATCTTTGTGTTTTGATGAATCCATCCAGTCGTGTGTAATATGAGATCAAGCTGTGGAAATCAACTCATTCTTGTTGCTTTGGTTGAAAGGCAACTTTGCCATTGGTTCAGTAAGATTAGCAATTACAAGACGAGAGTAACAACTGTATTTATAGTTTACAGTCCTTTTTCATAGACAACATTTTGAATAACATTCATTCATTTTCTTCACATAGCTCGAGCGATGCTGGATTTTTTTAGGCCTGATACTGGCATTGATATTTGGGAATTTAAAACATTTTGGTTATGATTACAATTGAGTGTTTTGTTAAAAACATACATAGATAACATAAATAAGCTTGATACGGATCCCTTACATTGATTTAGTTATCTATTTTTTATTGTGACCCAGATACAGTACACACTGAGCAGGAGATTTTACTTGAAGAATACTGGTGGACAAACTATGTAATACAGATGCTGTTTCTAAATTCACTCAAACCTAATTTGGCAGTTCTGTACTGCAATGTCTTGTTACTTGTTGGCCATCATATACACAGATACTGATGTAGCTGCAATACGTTTGTATTGTCAGATACAATGGCTATGTTGTTGCATCTAGCTTTATAATAGTTCACTATATTTACTGTCTGTGATTTTTTTGAGCATCTCAATCTTTTGCTTACAATTTATGCATGATGATGATCATAGACTCACACAACAGAAGGAAAACAAAGTAGAGTTTGTGTACACTCATTTCTGCTAACAATCCCACACTGCAATGTGTCAGATTTAATAGATGTGAAAAATAAAGGCACGCAGTACTAAAGCTGTCAGTGATTCATAAGTGTACAAAATCTCAATGTACTGCTCACTACCGCTCAGACAGCTTCTATCCGCAAGCCATCAGATTGCTGAACTCTGGGACTTTGTGAGCATACATAATACACACACACACACACACACACACACACACACACACACACACAGACTCTCTCTCTCCCTCCTCCTCTCCTACACTTACTCAACCACTACACAATATTTATATTTCTATCAGAAGTATTTATCACCCATTACTTAACGTACTGTATGTGCATTTCACTATTAATCTATTTATCACTTATGTGCCATACCACATCTCTGCACCAATTAGCAATTTATCATTTTATTATATTTCTCTCTCATTTTATTATATACTCTAAATGGAACCAGAGCTCGAAGAAGCCAAATTTCACTGCCTTCAATTATATGCTGTGTAGCTGTGCGTGTGACAATAAAACCTCTTTAATCTCTTGAACTAAAGAGGAAACTATTGTCTATTAGATGAAGGAGAAGTGATTTTGCTTTTCCTACTGTGACATATCAAAAGTGTCAAAACTAGTGTGAAAAATGCCTTTTTGTGCAATTAAACCATAATGGTTAAAAACATGCAATAATCCAACGGAATGGTTATGTGCATGGGAGGAAGGAAGGCAGCAGCTCCCCAGCAGCTCTTAATAACTAAGCAATGTCTCTCACTCTATCATTAAAACAGGCCTTTCTCCATCATGTATTATACATTCATTCATCAGTCAGGCACCCTCCTCTAGTGGATGGTTTGAATGGATGGAGGGTCTGTCTGTGGAGAAAGTGGAAGATGTGGAGGTGATTACAGAAAAGGATCGAGATGGGAGGATGTTAATGACTAGCAGGAATTAAACAAGGTCTTTAAAACTGAATGATCTTTTTAAACGCTGAATACAAGTCTTAAGATTATCTCAGCACGCCTGTGACTCCCATCATCAGCACCATGAAATACTGAAATATGTAAGAGCAAAGCCATTTGTAAAGGACTTCTCTCATTCTGTCAACTGGAGCGGATGTAAGGGGTGGAGGGGGGGAGTAAACTAGAAAGTGAGAATGATGAGAATAAATTGAGAGATACAAAGGGAGGGAGTGATGTTTAAAAGTTTACATTTTAATTAATGGTTTGTGCAGGCTGGCGGATTGAATCGTGAGCTTTCTCTTCTCCTTGAATTAGCCACACTATTCATTTATATGCTAATAGGACAGCAGTAGTTCAGCCCCAGTATCAACAGAAACCATTATGATATTCCAAGCAAACATTTGTCAGCTTACTGTGTTGTCAGCACCATGATAATGAAGTCACTGGTACCCACCCTACAAAGCCTCTTCTCAGCTGCTCCCTCAAAACGTCTTTAATTACAACTTCATGCAAACTCAGTCACCTGGTAAAATGTCTCTCTCAACCAATTACCACCAAATCTATCGCCTCTGTGATTACATTGATTTGAGGACAGCATGAGCTATTTGTTTACTTGCTCACATACTATAGACATCGAGGCACCACGTTTGTCATCAGGTGTAGTGAGCACAGACTCCTTTAATATTAAGGGAAAGTGGGCTAATAGCATTTTTTTGTATTAATTTAGACAGCTGAACAATAAATGAGAGATAGGTGTAGTAGGTAGGTAAGAAACAGGAGGGGAAAACTTTGATTTCTGGACAGCACACAAATGACATCAACCCAAGTTTTAAAATGCTAATTGCAGATCTTTATACCTGCCAAACACCATCCTAGCTTAGCAGGGCTGGAAAATGAAGCCAACCCAGAATTGTCTTCACAGACCCCCGTGTTAAAATCCCAAACTTAACAGGAGAAATAAAAATGTTTACAGCCTGGTTAATAAAACATGGCTTTGGTCTATATAGTTGTTTGTGACAAATGTACAGGGGAACTCACCCATTTAAATTTGATAAAAAGCTTAAAGTTAAGCATAATTAAGGGTCTGGTCGCTTTGAGTGACCATGGCTACAATGTTGGTTAGGTAATGTTACCATGGCATAACCTCAGATTCACAGAGGCATAGCCGTAGCTAGCAGCGTGTTTTCAGTTCATGAAAGTTAATTGAAACAGTTTGATCTTGTTCAGCATTTCGTTGTACTAAAAGATCCTCTAATGAGTCAGATGTTCAGTTTTTTCCAATAAATACATTTTATTTTAAATGGTTTAAGCCGGTTTCTTGCTAATGACAATTAGCATTAGCATTATCACAGTAAGCCATAGACTGTCAGTGCACTGTGCTAACCAAGCTAGTAGCTAGCGTTAGGCTCAGCTCCACCCTCTCATCCAAATATGGTCACATCTGGCTCCAAAAATCCAAGATGACGGTCAAAATGCAAACTCAAGCCTTCAAAATGGGAGTCCCCAAAACAATGGGTGATGTCACGGTGGCTACGTCAATTCATTTTACAGTCTACGGTTGTGCACATAAACCAGTTTTTGGAGAAACTCAAATTTTGACCTGATGTTGACAATACAGGAAAGGTCTGGGCGTCACTAACGTAGTTATGATTGATCCTATGTGAACCATATATATCTGAACAAAATGTCATAGTAATTTATCCAGTAGTTGGCTGATGTGATGATGCGACTAAGCATCACAAATAACTAATGATTATTTTTATTATCGACTGATCCATTAATTATTTCCACAATAATTTAATTTATAATGGATTCGATTAGTCAATTGATCTATAAAGTGTCAGCAAATAGTGAAAAAAAAGTCAATTACTGTTGATGCAACCTGAAATGTCTTGTTTTGTCCTGACCAACAATATTACAACAAAGATATTCAATTTGCTATCATAGAGGATTAAAGAAACCAGAAAATGTCCACATTTGAGAAAATGGAATCAGATCATTTAACATAATCAATTATCAAAATAGTTGAATTATTTTTCTGTTGATCGACTAATCAATTAATTGACAAATCTTCTCAGCTCTAGACGCTGCCTACTTAGTACCTTAGACCTACAGAGTAACTGCCATTCCTAAAGCTGTGCTGCAAGCATGGCATAAAATAATCTAGGTACACAACATGGCAAAGGGAAAATGTGTCCAAGGGGGAATGTGTGGTGTGGTGTTTGGTTGTAAATGCTGTTTGGAATGATGCAATTAAATGTGTTGCACAACTATAAACATGCAGTCATAGACATTAGCAGAACATCATGGTAACTGCACTGCAGCAGATAATTGAAACATAATGCACCTCGCTCTGCAGGATCATAACAGCATGGTTGAAGTGGTGGTGTTCCAGAGTAGCAGAGGTCCCATAAAGCAGAGAGAGGGCTGAGCCCGTCCTGACACACACAAAAAAACACACAGAGGGATAAAATAATCAGCGTTCAACAAGTTCTGAGAAAAAAAAGTCTGCTGTTGAGTCTGTTGTAATTCCCTCATCAATTCACTCTGCACTGTCACCAACTTATGGCTCAATAATAAAAGAAATTGGAGAGCTATTACCTTCACTGCAGTTGAAATTCACCCGTTCAACATTGAATGCGATCATCATTTAATGTCGCTGCAATAACTAAGCCTTCTGTACTGTATATGAGGCATGTGGGCCAGAGTCAGTGAAACTAGAATTTATTATTTGTATTCTTCTTTTACTAAAGTTAAAATAATATATTATATAGAAATGAAAATAGAGTACAAAATGAAAAAATAAACTGACAAACTATAAAAGGATTAAGGCAAAAAGTGTACATATTAGTGTACTGATTTACCTGGGTTTTAAAAAATATAATAAATAAATAAGCAACACCACTGAGACCCTTAATTGATCAGTGATCAAAAATTGTTTGTATGTAATCTGCAATAAAAAAAATTTAAAAAGTAGGTCCAGGTTTTTAAGCCTCAAAAACGCTGTCGCTGTCTAAATGAAAAGGCACATCCGATAAAATATTTTGTCGTTTTCACCCGCGAGTGTTGTCGTATAAACAGGGCCTCAGAGTACAGAGTTTGCAGCGATGATTCGGCGTAATTTCGACCTAGCGTCATATGCACCATGACGTCTATCTAACCACCCACTCCGTTTTTTTTTTTCATTTTGTCGCAAACTGGTGGAGTAAGAGCCATCAGCCGAATGGCTTAGTACAGGCGCTAACGGACCCACCAGAGTATCTCGTAAATTACTCCACTAATAATGCCTGGATTGTTATCAAACTTCTACTGTAGTACAAATAGGGTCTTTACTCATAAATTGATGCATTGGAAAATTATATTATAATCATATGACGCTAGGCCGAAATTACGCCGAACCATCGCTTTAAAGCGACCACACAGTATTTCAGTGGTCGCGCAAGATTTCGACGATGTTTACAGCTTTAGCAGTAGCAGCAGAGTAAAAGCCATCAGGTAAGTGTTCATTTTAATGAACTCCTGGTGTACTTACAAACTTTCCAATGCATCGATTTATGAGTAAAGACCCTGTTTGTACTACTGTAGAAGTTTGATAACAATCCAGGCATTATTAGTGGGGTAATTTACGAGATACACTGGTGGTTCCGTTAGCGCCTGTACTAAGCCATTCGGCTGATGGCTCTAACTCCACTATTTTGCGACCAAATTTTTAAAAAAGGGCTGAGGCTGTGATTATATAGACCTCATAGTGCATATGACGTTAGGTCGAAATTACGCCGAACCATCGCTTGAAAGACCAAAATCTGTGTCGCTGTGCTAAACTCTTCTCACTGCACTGTGAGATGGTAGCAGTGCACAATGGTAGTGGTGAAGAAGGTTTTTGTGCAAATATTTGAAGCAAGCATAGCTGTGTAATGCAAACCAATTCCAATTATTTATTTATTTTTGTTTAAATTTCAATGAATTCTCAACCACAGCTATCATACACCATCTGATGAAGACATAACACTTTGCCATAGCCAATAAAGGCTCTCCAGTTTTGTAAGATGTGCTTCTTGGAAAGAATCTGCCTTTTTAGCTACAAGAGCGTTATCACCTCTATTGTCTTTTATCATCCGAACTAATTTAGCACTATAGCCGAGTAAACATCATCTAAATTCAGACCATTTAGCTCAAAATACCAAACAAAAATACAAACTATATTTGACAATTGATGTAATGAGACAGGCGACATTAGCATCTAAATAACTCATAGTGAAAGGGTGCTTGTGGGTGCCAAATAAGTCAGTGAATTGGGTAACACCATCTTGTAGTGTACTTAACAAAAATGTCTAAAGTCACAGCAACAGAATCATTTAAGCCTTCCAGTTTACAGTCCAGCTCATGACAATGTGTTCCCTCCACCTTGTTTTAGATGTTGTTTACAATAATAAGGACACAGAACACTAGCCTTAACCAATTTATCTGCAACTTTACCTGCTCATCTTAATGTGCTCAGAGTCAGCAGTGTTTAGATAACAGACTGTTATATAAGCCTTATACAACTTGCCACTTGACTCTTGCTGATCTGGGCTGAACTACTGCAGACTGCTGCAGGTGGGAAAACATACTATAAACAGTGTGTGGGAGGGAGTGTGCTTATGTGTGTATGGCAGAGACGTTAAGAGAGAGCGAAAAGAGAGAGACAGGAAGCGGGAACACTTACTTTGCCTGAAAAGCATTGTTGGTACCCCTGTGGTCCAAGTCATGACACACACAACCAACAATAAGTGCTAAGATCTCCACCTCTGTCAAAGTCTCCTGGAAGCCCGCTGTCTGATTGGCACAGAGAGGAAGAGGCCAATTACATAACAAACACACACTCTGAGCATCACAGACACATTTCTTATTCATTTATTTCATGATGTTGTGAGGAGTGAATAAAAATGGACTCATCCTAAAAAACTATCTCCCTAAAATGCCACTGGGACTGCAGTAACGCAGACACACAGTGAGATTTATGACTTGGATGAATGGGTTCTGGAGGCCATGTGCTGAGTGAGTCACTATAGGTCATTGTGGAGATAGCAACAAAGATAGCAATGCCCCCAGCCCACTCATTAAAGCACGTGGCAGGAGAGCAGAGGGACCCTGAACGGCTTACACAGTACTGTTTCATCTCTCTGCCAATAATCAATTCAGATGGGACACCATACATTAATGCTGTGCTTGATTAAATTAACTACACTCTTGTGTTTGTATAAGAACTTGTATGTATGTATAAATATGTGTAGCATGTGTATGTATATGTAATATATGTTGCCCCAAGGACCTGGTAATTGGTAGAGGCCTGCTGGAAAAGCACAAAGTATTCCACATCTCTGGTTTGGTGCTGCACAGAATTGGTTGTTTGTTGTACAAAATGTAATTTGAATCTAAGTGATTTGGACGTAGGTCAAACAGAAATGTATCATGTGCCATTCACCTTTTATAATAACTGGATTAGAATAGTATTCAGTATCTACAGCATAGCGTTAGATCAGGCAGAGCACTGAGGTAGTGCCTGCATTAGCTGATTGATATCAGCTGCTTCATTCATGCCTCACAATCACTGGTTCATTCATCAGCTGCGCAGCTGCAAGCTAGTAGAGCCCAACCATGTTCATGAATGTGTACAGCACGGTCATTATAACCTGATATTTCTGACTACTACACTGATATACTGTGTGCTACCACAGCGTCCAGTGATGGAAAGAGTATTCTTTACTTAAACCTGCATCTACTGATTTTTTTCTGTCACTTTTTGCCATATCATAATCTGTGAAGTTGCTATGTTGAATGTTAGCATTCATTTGGAGTCATGTTTCTGGCCACCTGATGAATGTGGGTCCACTTTTCAATCTCTTCTCTCAATCTCTCAATCTTTTAGCTTAGTTACCTTTTAGCTGTTTTTGTTCTACACCAACTCCTGAGGGAAATATTTGACTGTGTCTGTTGGCCGTTTAGTGCACCATGGGTTTTTTCGGAAAACAGCTGCTTGCTACAGGTGAAAACGACGCTATGAGAGTCATGGACGCAACAGCTAAATGATGAGATGAAATTTGCTGTAAAACTCTGTAAGGCTGAGGGAGCCACTTTGAGTAAAAGCATCAATACAAAATACAAACTCCATTACAAGGAGGAGTGCTACATTTAATAAAATCCTACTTATGCAATAGTATTATCACCAAAGGGTCATTGTAATCGTGTAATTCTCAAATCTTTGAGAAACATTTTTTCATATCAAATCTTTTTTGTTAAATACTGGAATGTTTTACCTTTTTGCACCTTAAAAAGTTCAGCTTAAATTAAACCATCTGAGAAATTTTGAGGGAAAATCCCTTGTGAAACATGAGATGTGGCAATGCATTTTTATTTTATAATCATATCCAATGTTTGTATGTAAAAATCTCAATCTGACAAGATGTGAGTGATATATGTAGTGAGGTAAAAAGTAGGGATGTCCCGATCCGATATTTGGATCGGATCGGCCGCCGATATTAGCAGAAAATGCATATCAATATCGGATCGGCCTGCACGGGAAAATCCCGATCCGGACTCCCGATCCAGTTTGTTTTCAAAACTCCAGTCCGTGTTCCGCACCGATGTAGATAATCCATTCCAGTTTTTTTCAGCTTTTCCCCCCAAATCCGGTCCGCGTTTTTCAGCACACCTAGCGACCTGTCCAGCATCCCACTATTTATTTTCTACTCAGCTTTTTTGTGTGTTTTGCTTTTTTTATACAGTTTACAATATTGTTTGCACTGATGGCTTTTTAAGCCTTGGTTTACACTCTTGTTGTTCAAGAGCAGAGCATTGATGCCAATTCAGTTTGTGTGGTTAATTGACTATTTATTATTTTGTCTATTTTGTGTTTATTTAACCCTGTTAAGAATAAACAGGTCAGTTTCTCATTACCAACCATTGTGGATTATTCAAACTAACCTAATTAAGTTGGCTAGTTGTTCTTAAGAGTAAAACCCTTTTCAACATGAGTATAACAACAAAATAAGTAAATATCTTTAATCTTTAATACATGCTTGGATCGGCCGGTATCGGTATCGGCCTGTGCTAAAAGCTACAATATCGGTATCGGATCGGAAGTGCAAAAAGCTGGATCGGGACATCCCTAGTAAAAAGTGCATTATTTCTAGCTGAAATAGTAAACTATAAAGTAGCACAAAATGGAAACAATCAAGTAAAGCACAAGTTCCTCTAAATTTTACAGTGCAGAAGAGTTCCTAAGTAAATGAACCTCCTCCTTATATTCTAGGCTTTTCTATTGTTGATTTAACATTTTGTACTCATGAATGTGTTTATTAAGGGGGGTGGGGGGTTTAATTCTCCTTGTTGCTGCTTCCCTCAAAGAGTAGAACCTTTTTTCTGCCAAATGTGACTGCATGAACATTTGCTATGAATGATCAATTCCTTGACATGTGTCTCTGACTGAAATTGATTTAATGATCTGCAGACAGCATGATCGTTACCGTTAGCATAGCAAACATGCACTGGCAGACGTTGAAGGCATGTCTCCAGTTGTGGTAGAGAACCATCCGGTAATTTTTTCTGACAGTCAGCAGCCATCTGCACAGTGTCTGGAGGGGAACATAGAAAAATAGATGAGCACATGGGTCAACAGACATTATGAGGACACATGGGGATACGGCTACCAAAGGAAATGTGTTCTAAACAAACTCAATCAAGTATTCAAAGGGAAGAAGATGAGAAACATCAGTGATCTCACCTCATAGTCAATCTTGAATTTTGGTACCATTCCCAACTCTATAAACATTCTCAGAGAGGCGGTTATCATGGCATCAACGTCCAGAGAGAAATCGTCAAAGGAGAGCATATCGATGCCCAGCTCACAAACCAGGGGAATGTTAGCAGCCTGTTTCATCGTGGCGGGAGAAAAACATGGAGGGGGGAAAGAGAATATGAGCTCAGAGAGCAGAGGAGGATGGAGAGGTCAGAGGCTGCTGTGCCATTTTCAGATGATACATGGAAATATGGAGACATGCTAATTAAGACTGTGAGGACTCATTCAGAGGGTTAAGATTAATGAGGGAGCTTAACCAAAGGATTTCACTGTTGTTTACTTTCAGAGCTCAGTGACAAACGTAGTCATGAAGTGGTAATAATCAACAGCGTTTTTCATCGTTATTCAAACAAAAACAAAAACATACATGATCCAATTAACCATATTCATACTGAAGTATTCATGTCTTCTACCCTCAGTGTGGTCTAATGAGCACAATGAAAATCGGAGGAGATATATCCTTTCTGCCTCTAGTCAGCTTTCATTAAACAACCATTTAATACTGTGTAACCTGCATCTCTTACAAATCTGTGTTATGGTTTCATTACAATGAGTGTTTCTCTTTTGTCTTCCTCTCTCTCTCCTCTCTAACAGCCACTGGAGCCCGATGTTTCTTTCACAAATGTTTGTCTGCCAGGTCAGTGGGTCCTTTCTCTTAATTCACAGCTCTGGGTTACAAAATGTCAGCCAGGTTTGTTTGCCGCTGCCATTTGCACTCCGGTGGAATCCCAGTCAAGTGTATGCCATACGGCTCCATATGTAGAGCAGTTATAAAAGAAGGGGGAAAGGCGGGAAGCAGAGCACAGCAGTGCTGGATGAGGGGGCTGAGAGATCATACAGGCATACTGGTTCCTACTTCGCAATAATGGCCACAGGGGAAAATCCTACACATGAAAGTGCCAGAAAATAGGTCATATCTATATTTCAGAAATGTCATGCCAATTAAAAATGTAGATATTTTCATTTTTTCATCTTTATAAATAATGCATAGAGAATGATTGTCTATTGATTGGAGTAATCCATTTCAAATACCACAATTAGTTTATTTTCACTGGGGAATACTCCCATATTAATGCTTGTGCACTACTGCAGTTCTAGAAAACTAGAAAATGAAGTCTAGAAGACAGGCTGTCAATAATCCCCCTGTGTTGCCATAGCTTTGTTTCTTTCCCGTTAAAGTTAATGAGAGATTGTTATTTAATTAGAAAAAGATATGTTAATTAAAAAGCCTGTGAGCAAACCAAATGCTCTCTGAACTAAATATCTGAGATTTTATGCTGTAAACAATAGATTTAGGCATCATTTGTTGCCATAGATCTTATTTTTGTGAAGTGGAGGGGTATGGCAGAATCAAAATCAATATTGTTATTTTCTTTAATATGTCTTAGACATTAAGAAACACATCTATATAAGTAAGAAAACAATGAAATTGTATGATAGCAGTTAGCTGCACCAACAGAGCAAATCTGATCATCACAAATTGTAATCCAAACCGAGTGTGTAAACACTTCAATATAACCTCATGAGAAAAACACCAAATCAAAAAAGACTCTCATGGGTCTTTTAGGAAGTCAATAATGGATGACCCACTTTTTAATTTAGTTAAGACTTGTTGCAATATTTCAGGTAACTAGAGGTAAAAAAAATCTTCACGTCATCCATCATTCAGTAAGGTAACTACATTAGGACAGCAGCAACTTACTCAGCTGAAATTAGTTAGGGTTTTTTTTTAGCAAAATGTGTTCTTTGGTTAAAATGCGCTGTGACAGAGTCAAAATGTGTTGTTATGAACTTGGTCTAGTCAAGGTTTATAGGTTTATTTTAAAGGATGAAACTGGTGTTTTTACTGTCAGAAAATACAATAGAAAGAGCAAAATCAACAATACATTAGTCCCATCTCTGAAACCTTTCTAAATTTCGTGTAGCACTCAGCCCCGAGCCCGTTCATTTTATACTGACTGCACAAGTCTTCAAAAACAGGTCACAAATATCGTCATCATTGTGTTCATTATGATGAAGGAAATGGCGAAGCTTACTGATGTTTTGAAAAACAATGGAGGTCTATGGCAGTGAGGAATAAGCTCTGATCACGTTCTGGCTACACAGACAATACATGTTCTTAGGATCAACTCGTTGATGGTTTTGTTTTTTTCATGGCATTTGCTCACATTATGAAAAATATAGAGTATCATCAGACTTACTGTCTTCTGTGAGACAAAGGAAGAACAAACCTCACATGATTTGTGAGTTTAATATCTAAGTAGAGCTCACAGGTAAAAACTGAGTCTCTCTACTACTGAAACTACTGAGAGAAACAAACATATTTGCTGAGAAAGATGTAATAATGACAACAGTGAATACCAGTTACCTTAAATTTGTCTACTTCAGTCTTGGAGCAAGTGGCATGGTAAGACAGAACCTGTAAAATAATGATATCTGTGTCACTCAAGGTATTTTTCAAATCGTTAAAACACAGTACGACACTAACAGAAGCAGGACTTTGGCTACAGCTGAAAACACTGAACTCTGGTATCACTGCATTTCAGGGGAGAGTGTCCTCCAGATGAGGAAGTTAACACTCACCTATAGAAAAGCCTACAAGAGCAGCTATGTCAGCCCTGATTCCATCGCCATGTTCCCTTCATTTCCTGAGAGAAATACCTCGCACAGACCTGCAGTTGCTTATTTGATCATAAACGCTCATGTTTATTCAATGCTGCCAGAAGCAATGCATCTACATATTAGTTCATTCTCTTCCTCTCCCTTAAATGCTCTATCTCACTGTGCTCTACAACCTATTTTGAAACCGAGTGGTACTAACTACTATAATGTACCTGAAAGTTCCCTATTGTAATCTAAGGACATACTGTAAAGGCTGAGTAGTGCTGAACGGATACATCCTGCAGGGCAGATGAGGGATTGCTTTTCACTGCCTCTCATTAATTTTCAATAAAACCTTTGTGAGAAGGTTATCTACAAAGAGAGATCAGCACTTTTTGTATTCATGCATACATTCTTTGGAAATATGAGACTAAAAAAAGGAGCCAAACACAAAGACCCCAGAGAGAGACTAAGTCAAAAGAGGTTTTATATTAGCCATGCAGCAGCCATGACTTCCTGTGAATTCTGGGCAAATGTGTAAGCATAGGGCATATGTTGATTGGAAAAACTAAATTAATACCATTAAAGCTAATGGAATAGAAGAGTAGATACATAGAGGGGCAAAAAATCATCAGAAGAATGCTATCATAAACACAATGAGTATACAAGCATAACAAAAGGAAACTGAAGTAGAAAGCAGGAGCAGTTAACGCAGCACTCTGAAGGCAGCTTTCAAGTTTGCATAATCATGTACTTTAAATGTAAGTGGACATAAAAATGTGTTGTTCAAAACATGGCAGCAATTTTATATCTTTATTTTCTCTATTTGTCATACAAGACAGAAAATAGAATGGGTTGTTCTTACATCCAAAGCCACAGACTGCTTGGCCCAGGACTTCTTCACTTGGTCATACATGATGGTGTTGTTGATTCCCAGTCCACAAAAGATCACAAACGCCTAGGCAAAATGAATAAAACTAAATCAATTGCAACAGTCTCCAATACACTCACAGGTTACGGTAAGTAGAAAGAGATATAGAAGCAAGAGTAATACCTCAAAGAGACGCTGGTCTGCATCATCAAATGGTTTCCCATCGAGCCTGTTCAGCACCTGGGCAACACCTGTTACACACAGTTCATTATGCATTCAATAAGAACATAACAGAAGTGCTTGTAACTTGATATTGGCTAAACTCTAAGTGTGTATGACCTGCCTCCAGTTAATAAAGGATCAAACACAAACTCTATGTCATTGACTAAAATACATTATTAGTTAAGCAGAGATACAACGCCATACAACACAAGTAGCTGTTTAGTAAGAAATTCTACAATACTGATATAGGTTATCGTACTATATCTTTGAAAATCTTAAAGCAGTTTACAGTGGAGGTCTGAGGTCATGGTTCTCTGCTAGAAAATGATGGACTACATGTTGGGAGTGCTGCCCCATATGAGGAGTTTGAGGATCTTGTTCATGAGTGAGGTCACGTAAGGGAATTCAGGCGTCGTATTGGACTGTTGTGGTGAAGACTTAACCAGTCCATCTACATTCCAATCCTCAACTATGGTCATGAGCTTTGAGTAGTGACCAAAAGAATCACGGATACAATTGGCCGAAATGAGTTTCCTCTGTAGGGTGTCTGAGCTCAGCCTAAGACATAGGGTGAGGGGCTCGGACATCAAGGCAGAGCTTGAAGTAGAGGTGCTGTTCCTTTGCGTAAAAAGGAGTCAGCTGAGATGGTTCAGGAATCTCATTAAGAAACCTCTTGGGTGCCTCACTTCGGAGGTGTTCCAGGCATGTCCAGCTGATAGGAGACCCTGGGGCAGACCCAGAACACACTGAAAGGATTATATGTCTCATTTGGGCTGAGAAGCCTGGAAGGAAGAGATTATATGTCTCATTTGGGCTGCAAAGCCTGGAAGAGCTGGAGGACGTTGCTAAGGAGTGGTGAAAACTTGTGCAAAATTATTTTGTATTTTGTGTTTGTAATATATTATATTTATAATGTATACTACATCCAGGTTCCTGTCATTAACCAAACATCCATCTATGTCCATGTAACCTAGATACAGATACAGACATTAACAATCTGAAATTAAAGATAACTTTTAGATTTTGCTCTGATTCTAGTTGCAAAAATAAAAGATATATACTATTATCAGAATACTTGTCTGACACTCAAGAAGGTGAGCGATCTGAATCCTGAACGTCTGTGACAAATGTCTGTGGTGACCTGCACTGACTGAACATTGTCACAACCAAACTGTGGTTATAATCATACTGTAATAATGTGTTCCTGGCCCACGGTTGGTCAGTTAAATTATTTATTTACATATCTGGAACTTAAGTTGTGATGTAGTGGGTTCATAATATAAAAATCTTAAAGAGGTACAACCTGTTTTTTTTGCCAATTCACATGATGTTCATTTAAATTTGAGAAACTAATCATTCAAAAAAAAAACACCCTGGTAATACCAGCTACCTTTATTAAGATGAATTTCACAGCATATTTCTACAGGAGGTGCTAACATTGATTTTACTCACATTTGATATTTGACATTAAACCTCATTATTTTTTATATAGTCACAACAGTATTTCTTTTGGCTTTATTTTGAAGCTGCAGGCTGTAACATTGCCAGATGACACAAGGACATTCGTTTTCTAACTGAATGTATCCTTGACTTGAGAATTTCATCTCCTGCTGCTTTGTTTGTATAATGGTTTTTCACTCCAGATCCTCAGGTGCCGCCCACGCACAGTGCAATTTTTTTTCTCCCATCACTCTTTCTGTTCTTCTCCCCCTTCCCTCTCACCTCCCCAACAAATGCACGTACATCCATGGGGGGAAAAAACAACAACAAAAAACAAAACAAAAACGTGAGTGTACACAGAAATCACACACAAAAATCTAAACTAACCATCTGTGGCAGATACACTGATCACTTCGCACTCAAATAAAATGAATGATTTCCTGCGTCAGATCTCAGTGGACAGCTTTCTTTGCTCCTCCCTGCAATATGCAGCACCAAAACCAGACAAGAGATCAATGATTTATCAGTGTCAGTGTGGTGTTGGCCTGGGGCAGCTCACAAACACGAAACACACAACCAGAAGAAGGAACTCCACCTCAAAATGTGGTATGATGCAGTATGGATCTAATCACACACGCAACCTCCTCCTCTCCACTATCAAAAATGATTAATGTTTTACTTTTTATGTAGACTATCAAGTGAGTTCAAGAGAAAATGAAGCTCTGTTTGTTAACTTACCAATGATTTGGTGGTTGCTGTTCCATATAGGAACACAGAGCACAGAGCGGATGTGGAAGTCCGAGAACTGGTCTGCCTAAAAACGGTGGGAGTGTGAATACATTATAAACAAGGATTACCATCCATGTGCATGGAGAACATATTTCCATGCACTGTGAGTAAATATTTTGGTATTTTCTAAACAAATATGCATGTGAGACATATTTTGAGGTATCAAACAAGTATCACCTTAGTACCTGTTTGGAAACTCAAGTATTGTGCTGGCACTGATATTGAAATATTTAAAAAGATACCAGACTCTGGTGTATAAACTGTATCTTCACCACTGGAGTATCAACTATGCATACATGCCTAATTTCTAATGTAAGAACACTGCTACGTTGAAATAAATGAAGCGTAGGACACAGTGAAAGAACCCTCTTAGAGCGAGAGGCAAACCTGCTGGCAGCCTTTCCGCTCAGCCAAGTGGTAGTGGTAATACAATTTTTCTGCCGCTGCTGTTACACTTTGTCATGTCAAACTTTTGCTGCTTACTGCTGGATGCCGAGCCGACACCTGTGATGTCCACTGTAGGTTTCTGTTTAAATCTATGCAGTAGAGCTAGACCGATAAAGTGGCCAAGCTGATATAAGCTGATTGCAGATATATTGGTATTGGTGTTTATATTGGCTGATAGCTAACAAGAAACTGCAGTACAGATTTTCCAGGTATCTAAACTTTACTTGAGTATTTATTTTTCTGACTACTTTTCACTTTTACTCCCTGAACACAACCCCCCCGCCCCCATCACACATCACGATTAACGTGTTAACGCTGACAGCCCTAATATGTATATATGTTCTGTCTGAAATTTGGACCGTGTCCAGTGATTGTTTTTCTGTGCAGGTTGTTAACAAAAGAGGAAAACTATCTTATCATGTGTGCCGAGAACTTTTTTCATTTTGTCGAGTTATCAAAGAGGTATTGTGTATCATTGACGGTAAAAATTCATTTTTACTTTTTACTTTTGTACTTAAGTACATTTCAGAGCCTGTACTTTCTTACTTTTACTTGAGTAAAGGAGTTGAATCAGTACTTCTACTTTTACCAGAGTCTTTTTCTACACAAGTATCTGTACTTCTACTTAAGTACAGAATGTGAGTACTTTTGCCACCTCTGCATGGCAATTACATGAGAGATCAGAGTCCCATTAATTAAGGTGAGAATTGTTATGAAACCATCTTGGAGGAAATGTCAGGGCAGTGACGTAAATTGATCAACAGCTCATGGATGGCTGTTACAGTTTAACACCGATCGTGTCCTTAATTTCTGTTTCAAACCATCTGTCTTCTCATCCCATTGCATACTTACAATGCCATCCTGACATCACTTCCTAGGCAGTTTCACACAGCCATTAATGAATCCTGTGTGATCTAAATAACTCACATGTGACATCAAGGTGTGAACATCCCCTAGTTTAAAAAGCCTCGGCCTGAAGATACTTCTTGAATGAACAGTGTGACGTCTTTAACGCAAAGCAGTGAGTCTAGTGTTGATTTAGTACTTCTAAATATACTATGGCCTGGATGTGAGGTGTCACCAGCATATTCACTGTAACACTGATTCTCCACTGATACAAGCTGAGATCAGTTCTCTCAGATAAAATCATGCTTACCTCAGCATCAAAGCGAGGATCCTGATAGGCGTCACTAATGTTCACGGGGAGTCCTGTGGATGCTACCAGCTCTGCAATACTGTTGTTGATGAGCCAGTCTGAGTACGACGATTTCTCAATACTGTCTTTGAAACTAGGGTCAGAAAGCAAGATGAGAAGATGCGAAAAAGCTGTTGACTTGCCTTTCCTCAGGTCACAATGCTTCTGACAAAATTTCTTAAACACTTTTCTTTCCTGAAAAAAAAATCCCTTTTTATTGCATTTAAATAAAAAAACGTGTGTTCTCTTCCACACCTGAACTGCAAGCTTGCAGAAGGGTATTCTTATTTTTATGGGCCCTCTTTTACGTTGACTTGCATTTAATGAACTCCTCATGCAGAAGATATCAGTAAGCTTCTCCTGCAGCTTATGAAGTAATGAAAAGTTAATTGTGTGATTGTCTTCCTCATTGCCGAACGCCCCCACACTCTGGCACAGAAACACCTGCATCGCTGCTTAGACTTCCCATTCACATTTATGCAGTAGGATGTCGCTGACTTTTAACCTTCAAACACAACAAGATAAATGTTCAGCGTTGCTCATTTTTTCTTTCAAGATTAGAATAAAGGTGGAGAGACACTGATGTCAGATCTTTTGGCTCTCTTTGATCTAGTGAGACAGCTGTGTGTGGATGTGAAAACACAGTGCAGTGGGGAATAAACCTCATGGGTGTGATGGCAAGATGCCTTACCTTCTTTTTCTTTCTCTCTCTCTTTCTCTCTTCATTCTGTCTGTCTCTTGTCTGTCATTTAGCTGCCACAGACACACCAGCAGAACTGTACACTAGCTCAACATTATCCTCCCCATGGGGGCGGCCGGGGATTCAGAGGCACATTAGAAATCCTACAGTACGCTCGCCTTTTGACACCAAATTTATGCACTTAATTATACACATAAATCTTGCACAGAGATCCCTGTTATTCAGATATGAACATTTAGGAAGACTAGTGTCATCACAGAGAAGATGTACTTCTGTCATTTTGAGCTTGATTTGATATGTTGTGTAATTTCATTCTTGACATCACAAACATGCTATTTATTTAATATGTGACACCAGATTAGAAGGGAGTGAGCCCAGACAGAGAGAATTAACTGGCTGGTCAAGCAATCCGACATTTCTTTGATTGCTAATATCTCACTTCTCCTCTTTCTGTTGGTATTTCTTGTGTTATGACATATTTTTAAAGGATTGTTACATGTATGACTACTGCCTTGACATGACTATATATCAGTTATGACAAGTGCAGGACTCCAGGAAGAATTAGTCTTCCTTTCAGTGTTGGTTTTCATCCATAAACATCCCACACAGTATTAAGCCACTTTTTCTCCACTCAGCCATGCCTAGCAGTGGAGAGAATTCTCAAAACCCAATTAAGCAAGGCTCCTACAGTATGTCTTTTATTCAGAATCAGTTGTTACTCCCACAGCACTACAAAATATTTAATTTTTTATACTTCCCTTATTTTTGTCCTTGATGGGAGCTTTATAGATTCAAACAAGGCTGGTGCCAAAGGCAAATGGTGGTAATGTGACTATTTATTGAAAAGGTTACTGGTATAAAAAAGGGAAAATGGAAGGCATGTTTTTATCAGGCCAGATGTTAATGAGGAGCTTTTGTCTGTGTGTGCATCTGAAAGAAGAAGTAATTTGAGACAACATACATACCTGCTTTCAGTGTCTGCACTACATTTGGGAGACAGTAGTTCAAATGACTTGGTGAACTTCACTACCTAAAAGATTTGAAAGGGGGGAAATCACTAAAGCTATTGGTAAAAATGCATGGTGGTACACAGTATTTACTGATAAAAACAGAGGTAGACAGAAAGAACAGACATGCACAATTGCAGCATTGAGAAAAATAGTACCGGTGACTCGATGTCCTCCAGCAATTGAACAGAACAGCGCTCACACTTTAGCAATGTCTGGGCGCGGTGCATGATCTTCCTGACAATCTTCTCCAGGTCAGTCTGCTCTTCAAATAGGTCATTGACTACCTCGAGGAGCGCCTGAATACCAGGAACAGACAAAGATATCAGTGGCTCAACAGTCTGAACCACAAGCTGCAAGTTTCCCCAATAAAAGTGAATTAGGCCCTTTATCTAAGGCAGGGCCAATCCAATTTAATGCACAAGCACATAAAAATCATATGGTGTAAAGGGAGCGCTGCTCATTTCTCTCCTCCATTCACTGAACTATGTTCTCATTATGTTCTCTTCCATCACAGATCAATGTGTGACATGAATTAGTGCATCTCTTAACATTCCCTGGGAGATTTAGATCATGGACCAGGCCCTATCAGGATATAGGCCCATCCCCCTCTACACATCCAGAGAAAATGTCCATGCAGGGCTGCATGCTGCTCTGTGATCCCCACTGCAGTGGCAGCAAGTGGGCTGTTGCTGATCAATACTCAGCCTCAATGTCAGCATTAGGGGGGAGGAAGTAATGCTGATCCTAGGGATCGGGGGGTTGTTATCCCAGTTGGTCCTGTGGTCCTTACCCGACTCCTGTCATACTCCTTCCGCGAGGCAGCGAAGAGTTGGGCGTTGGAGATTGCAATACCACAGAAAGGCAGGTACATCTGCAGCACCTGCGGACATATTGGACATTTGTATCTGTAATTTGCAGACTTTTTCTCATTAATAAGCTTCATATAAGCAAAAAAGCTTGTTTTTCAAATATGGTCCCTGATGTCACAAAATGCTATTACTGAATACAGGTACATATTCTTTGTGTTGCACAAAAATGTGGTTCCTTTAAAAATAGAAAATAAATTATCATACATTTTCAGTGATGTAGCCAAATTGAAAACTGCTTGTAAAATTGAAGCTATTTTAAAAAGAAGAAGTGAGAGTGAGTAATATTTTCACGATGGAAAACATAGCTTTGAATCAGAACAGAGAAGAAATAGCCATTCATTGGCATCATTACATGCTAGGACAAATAAATCTATCTAACTGACATTTTACCATTTGACTGAATAGTCTGACTTACTGTGCCTTGGGCTAATAACATAAATTCACTCATATTTTCTTCACATAAATAATGTAATTACTTGATGTAGCTTGATGATGGTTAATATGTATCCTAAAATCGAATTTGAATCTAATCGTTGTATTAGTTTGGAATTGAACTGCATTTCTTTTTCGCCTCCACCCCATGTTGATTCAAAATGTTCACCAATATGAAAGCACACTCAGAGGATACACAGGGGAGGCTGCAACTGCATGCTATTAAGACAGCTGTGATATGAATACACAGGTTGAACTATACGACTACAATTACCTCACAATGTTGCCTTATCTGAGAGACATTCAGCCCCCGTAACGTGGAATCAATAGAATTTAGGTTGTGTGCCTCCTTGCTCTGCCTCTTTGTTTAGCTATCTATCTTTAGCATCTGGCTGCTGTGTAAACAATACAATCAGTACAACAAACCCACTAATATTTACCAGCCTTCAGTCTTACCTGAGGGTAGGGACAGTACAACAATACATGAATGGGAAGTTACTCAGCTGTGGCTACTGATACAACGAAATCTCATTCCTTTTAGAAGAGATAATGCATCAATTACTCATCGACAACAAATGAACATGTGAAGATCGGGATCCTACAGCACTGTGTGGATAACTATGAAGCTTGTATCTATAACCTACTCCATAAAAATGTTCTTAGGTAGTCCACAGGTTGCAGGTACACAACCCTAGGTACAGTTGGATATACAGGGAATTAATAGACTAATATGGGTTATTTAAATTTGCTTTAGTAGAAAATATGCTTAAAATATAATAAAGTTTCAGTCTAACACATTTTAAGCTAGCAATAACTTGTTGAACCCACCTTGTTAAAATCACTTTTGCCTAAAATGTTTACAGTATCTTTACCTCACCTACAGTAATTGTTGTCATTTTATTTACTATTACTTTTGTCTTATTTTTTTATGTAGTGAAGGGTTTAGAGGCTAATTCAATTGGAATTTGTAATTCTGTGAAATGCTACTGAATGTTTTGTTTTATGTGTTTTTTTAATTGTCTGTTTGTATGTTATTTGGAACACTGTATTGCTGCTATCTTGGCCTCCATTGAAAGAGAGATCTTGTAATCTCAGTGGGATTCGACTGGTTAAATAAAGGTTTAATAATATAGTATACACACACATATATATATACATACATATATATTTTTTTTTAACCTCTCTTTGATTAGTCTGTTTTCTAATATTTTGTTATTTTTTTAATGTTGCATTTCTTCGTGTTTTATAACACACATTGTATTGCATCTTCTTGTATGAAATTTGTTATAACTTATGTTTCATATTATTATGTATGCTTTGCCACTACACTGGTATCTGTTTGAATGGCTATATGGTGTTAGTGTTATG
The DNA here is from genome assembly GCF_963691925.1 of Scomber scombrus. Lineage (NCBI taxonomy): Eukaryota > Metazoa > Chordata > Actinopteri > Scombriformes > Scombridae > Scomber > Scomber scombrus. The sequence goes on from NC_084982.1 coordinate 16,626,650, forward strand.
TTTGTTGCATTTTCAAGAATGACAATGGAGATAAACCCTTGCCATGTGGAAGTGTATTTTATACTCTATGATTAAAAATACTGATGTGCAGTGTGGCAGTATTGTACTCACAGTAGTGCTATTTAATCATCAAATAAATTGAATCAATCAACACCATCCAAAGCTCTGGCATCTCACACTGATGTGTATATTATGACACTGTTTAGTATCATGCTAAGTACAAATGAAATCACTAAATTAATAACATTTAAACTGATAAATGTGAATGAAACATTTACTCCGTCATGCTAATGAGCACATTAACTTTATGCACTTCACTCAGTTATACATAATCATAAGTGCTCTATGCAGCTGTTGTCAAGACATAGAAAACAGATGATGCTGAGCAATAAGCTCGTACATAATGCTATTTCAGCTGTCCTGTGGAATTCTCTAATAATGATCTTCCAGAAAGGCAGTGGCCATCAATAGCCCCAGCAGGAGCAGATTCATTAGCAAGCAGGACTTTGGGGATCTGGCTATGGATCTGCCTGTGGAACTAACAGGCAAACCCAAGAAAAGCACTGCTCTCTCTAATTACATTCTGTCAGGCAGGCCATTATACAAGGTTGCATTACAAACAAGACTTTTTTGCCTAGAGACCTGTGGACTGACCAGTAAAGAGTGGTTTAATAACAAAACTAACTGGCCAAGTCATCAGGGACGGTTAGCTCCTCTACCCTCAATGACATCCTACTCCACAACTGGAATTTCATATGAGGCAAAACCAAGGGAAATTACACAGCCATGTCTTTTTTTCTTTCTCCACTTATACCACATGAATGTCAGCTACTAGTTGATTATAAAAAACGGGGCTCACGCTATGTGTTACAGTGTTGCTGTTTTGCCAAGAATTATTCTCAGGAATAGAAATTAAGCCCTCAATTTTCTCTGATCTCATATGTGACTCCCTAGCTTGTGTCAACAAAGCATATAGCAGTTTTGCAAATACACTAAGCAATGATAGCTTTTCTTTTTTAAATTAAGTGACATAAAATATGCATGCAACCACAATTTACACCTCAACACATTTAACAAAGTATGTCACTGTTATTTATTTAGAAAATGTATATTTACATGAATAGTGATATGAATGATAATAATACACTTAAAAGATGAAGATAACATTGTGTAATAAAATATAAAAATTAAAATGTATACAATAAAAATTTGAAATAAACTGAATTGACTGGCTGTAATTTGGGCACTAACACAACACATCTAATATACATACTGTACCACACCAGAGGTGGTACTCAATATCAATCATACATTAATTATGAATTTGTTCTCTACATCGCAGGTTCATGGAAAATAGAGTGGTCACAACAGCTGAGAAGCATATGTTCAGTGCAGTAACATTGCAACAGATTCTTTGTTAAAACTTGCTATTCTTCAGATTAATCCTCCTGTGGCCATTAAGAGAGCTTGCAACTTAATTATTCTGAATATGTGAACCTTTCAAACTGCAGTGACTCTACTGAGGGTTTTTTGTTGCTTTGTAAACAAGTTCACATAAAACCTAAAAACTAATGTGTAGTTTCTTTATAAAGACAAACTGTAATGCTGATACAGGCATGGCAACAAAACCTGTGTTTGTTTTGTGTCAATAATTAACAGCAATCATGTCTTCAAATTCAGTACATTGTAAATTAGCAGAGATGTGAGAACTGCATTTATTAACTGGAAAACAACAACCCAATGTAATGAAGCCTCACGGAGCAACATTCAGAGCTAACAAAAACAACAGTAATTTAAAATATAGATTAAAAATGTAATATGAAAAACTGTACATGAAATGTTGTTTGCATTAATTACTTATCCACATTAAACTCATTACGAATAAAATTTAGTTTATGATAAAAAAAAACAAAACCTGCTCTTATCTTAAGATCAGGTCGGTCCAGTTATTGAATTTATGCCAACACATTCAGCAATGATACAAGATTGTTTACAAATGCTAATTTCTTATCTGAAAAAAATTAGTATAAAAATTAGTGTAATTAACATCAATAATTACGAATTATATGATGAATGAATTTACTAATCAACTGTAGAGATTAGTGCCACCATGGTTATTGTGATAGTTATGGGCTTTTATGCATGTTAAAGATGAGCAATTGTAATCAGTGATGTCAAATTCTATGTAAAATATAACCAAAACAGAGATTGTTGTTCAAATTTAACAATGAGTAGTAAGCTAGAGGAAGTTTGCAGTATATTCTTATAACGGTCATACAGTTCCTAATTATTTAGCAGCATTATCTGCCTACAATGTAAAATATAAAATAAAATCTTTATGATTCTCCAGCTGATAAACTCTTAATCTCGTCTGTGGAGACTTAAAGCAAAATGATGTGACTATGTATCTTCTTAACTAAAGATACATAGTCAAACTAAATTTCAAAATTTTCTTTTTAGTTAAGTTAGTATTGATTAGACATTCCCTCCAGATGTGACACAGTGTTTGGGGATTACTGCTGCGAAAAAATTGCCAAAGTTCTCCCACCAAAACAAAAATAGTTAAAATACTGTATGAGATAATTCCCGTGTTATTTTACAATAAATTGTGGAAATATTTACAAATTGCAAGTCAATTAAGAAATCATAATGATACTCATGTATCAAGTTTCAGTGAGTTTATGTTTCTCATTAACATAGACATTTCTCTCTGTTACTGCTAGCTTGTAAAGTTATCTAACCAGGAAGTTGAATGTGTTTCTGTCTTAAAATTACTATGAGGAACATTTAACTGGTTATGAAACATTATCAATTTAATACTGATGCTTCTATATGACCTGGATAAGCAAATGAGTCCATCAGCAAGTTATTCTAAAATCAGACGGAACAATTTACGACACCCAGACCTGAAAAGCCTAGCATTGTTAGCATAAGTGAGGACGCTACTCGAACAAGGGTACGACATTTCTCCTTGTTTGATAATATTAAAAGTAAAGCTAGACTTGTTGGCTTTGCGACTTACTATAAAGGGAGGAGTCTCTGTCTGTATGTGTGTCTGTCAGTTCTTTGCTTTTCTGAACAGGCATGTTTTGAATGGAGAGAGCAAGAGAGAGCTATGAGATATGTGTGTTTCCTGTATTATTTTAGTCACACTAGTAACGTGGGATGGCACGTCGGTCGGTCAGTTCACATCTTTGGTCCAGACTGATATTTCAACAATTACACCCTGACTTTCACTTCTCATCTCAACATCTATTACATGGATTGCTGCACAATTGTGTAGATATTCATGGTTCCCTGATGATGAATACTAATTCCTTGACTTTTCCTCTCACACCAATCGTGAGGTTGACATTTGTGGTATGTGAAATGTCTTAACAAATATGGATGGGTTGAGACAAACACATATTTATAATCATGCTCCTCCCAAGAGGAATTGTAATCACTTTGGTGATCCTTTTTCATCTAGCGCCATCATCAGGTCAAAATTCCAAGTTTTCCAGTACTTGGGTTTATGACCAAATACCTGCAAAATTAATGACATTCAATCCATCCGTCAGTGTCAGCTGTACTTTGTGTTTAATGAAAATGAACAGAAAAAAAGCTTTGGGTAAACTGTAAGACTCTTTGCAGAGGAGCACCATTAGTTGAATGGTTACAGATCCCTTATACCCCTGAAATGTCACTCTGATTTTTCTAAGAGGAACTGCTCTGTGGACATTGAGCCATAATCCATTATATCAAGTAAGTCAGTTCAAAATGAATGCAGTCGACAATAAAAATAAAACAATCCAGACCAGATCCAACATCTGCCTACATATTATACTGATACCCTGCAAGAATGTATTTAAAAACATCTGGCTCCAAGCAGAAATTGTGTTTTCTCTTCTTTCACTGTAGATTTACATTGTGAAATCATGTGAAAGTGGTTATTACAGTATTGCATCAAGTAGATTTTACAGGGATTGTTGCAGCTAGAGGGAACAGTGGTGATTGACAATGCTATTTGACAATCACATATTAAAAGAAAATCACGAAATGAAAGATGAAATGAAAGAAAAGCTAAATCAAGGTAATGATGCAAAATGTAGAATTAGCATGATGAGGATCCCTTACACTTAAATTGAATCAATAGCCTCATTTCCCCTAAGAAGATAATGACACAATATAATTGTACATGGGTTGAACCATTATCCAAGTTCCCTCAAGGAATTCACTCCTGCAGAGCATCAAAACAACACAATTATGGCAGCATGGGATTTGAAACCAGCTATATAACGTGTTAAAATATCCTATATGGTTTTACTTTGTAGAGAACTGCATTCGTTTTATTAAAAGTCAAATCTCTGGCTAATGACATTTGTTATTGCCGTATCATTTAATGCTTTGAAAAGTGTGATATGTTTGTTATTACAAGGTCTTCCCTGAAAGCAGAGCTGCAGCTGTAGCTGCAGCTGCGCTGTTCGGGGAGCTTTCTGTTCTCTGATGCTAGCATTGCATTTCATTACTAATTCACTGTAGCCATCCCAAGCATTAGTGTGATGTTAATGCAATGTGAAAAGTACTCAACACATGGACAATGAACTCAACACATGGGGAAGAAGAAAATAATTCACAGTTTGCATCTATTATGAACAATGGATGGAATCTAGAGATGTAGTTTTAACAGTAGAACTTGAATTGAGACAAAAATATAATATAAATATAAAATCAGAGCCATTTGTTACAGTAAAACCTAACTCTAATACAAGTTGTGCTTTCATGTTTCATTGTTTTCTACCCTTTTATTCAACCATATGCTGATTAACAACACACATGCTCCTCATGCCTCTTTGATGATGGACAACCCCATTACTTAAATAGCATCCATCAGCAGAATACTTCAGTCGTCTTGGATCATATGTCTGATCAAAAAGAGAATATCTGTGCAGCTTGCCTAAATTCCCTGTTACAAAAGTGTGCATCAAAGACTAATATGTAATAACATCTTCAATTTTTTCCTAATCACACTCACAAAGTTACACACATTCACACCTGGAACCACACTGTACCAATCTAATCTGTCGGCCATTGAGCAACTCCAGTCACCAAACTCTACTACACCTCTTCTTTTTCTGATGTTAACTCTTCGACAACCATTAAAAATAACATAAGAAGGTGGACATGTTGGCTGCCCTGCTCAGCATGCAAGTGACAACCAACAAGATTCTGAACAGCTTGTGTAAAGTTGTTATTCTTGGTGACGCCTCAGGATGATTTGATGATGCTGAGAGACAAACTATGGCCAAGCCAGAAACCAAGCACTGAGACTCAGGGCAAATATACTACACGTCATGACAAGTGAGCTGGGTGAATTATTTAAATAATAAATATTATTTACATTCTGTTTGGACTCAGGAACAAATGGAGAAAGAACAAACGCTGCCTGCTGTTTATCAGATGACATATATGCAGTCACTGCTGCTTGTGAAATATTCTATTTGAAAGAGGATGCATTAGGAAGACAGATGTGACAGTGTAGCACGAGCTCCCTTTAAACTCTGAGGACAGTATGTGATGTGGAACACATTCAAGGTTGGAGAACTTATCTGGTTTGATGATGAATTTGGTCTATCTTAAAGGGATTTCTATATTTTAAGCTCTTTTCAGTGTTGTCACAACAAAATATAATTATAGTCACACAACACAAAGGTTTGATTTAAATATAAAATGCACAGATCATGATGCATAAACCTAAAAAATATATTGTTATTCTATAGTGCTGTCCTGTCCTATTTTAGGGCGCTTACATGAAAAAGTGTCAAGATACTATAGATACTATTGCTTTGTTAGGTGTAAAGTCGCATATATAATATAATTATTATTCATTTGAAATGTGCGATTTAGTTACTGTGAGAGAGTCATTAATTTAACTGTTTCATTACTGTCTTACAGAAAAAGAAAAGAAAAGAAGTAACAATAACCAAAAAGACAAAAGCAAAACAAAACAAAAAACAAGGTTAAAGACAATTAAAAACAATAAATCACTTAAAATCTACTCCAATGCTCAAAATTCAGGGTACAGAACAGTTAGCTCTGACCTCTGAATCCCACAAATCCCCCAGTACATCTCTGATTTGTTCAGTGATTCAAATAATAAATAAGTAATGTATAAAGATAAAAAAAAGATAACAGTAATCAGAGTATCAGGCCACAGAAAGGTCCCCACGACTGAAGATTCACAGATGAAATGAATGCACTGTTCCTTAGGATGTTTCATGCTTGCAGGTCACAGTGCAAATCATAACATATGAAAGCGACAAAATATGAGAAAAATGTCCCTTTTGCTTCAATTCATCTTGCTTTTAATATATTTGCTGTTGCAAACTCATGAATATTGCAACATTGACAGCAATGAAAAATGACATCACTGCAACCCTGCTATGCTTGTGCACCACTAAAACTAACACAAAATCATATTTGGCAAAAAAACAACCACAAAACAACTGAGTAACATCCCTGAAATGCCATGTATGAATCATGAAGCGTATGAGCATTTACTTCAGGCCTACTTTCTCCTCTGCACTGCAAAAATAACAAATTAAAGCTGCAAGCAGCGATGAACGGGCCCTCGCCCCCCCACGCACTGCCCCAAAACATTGTAAAGTGCCGTACGTGCATGTCGGTGCATGCCGCAGTCGCAGGGCAGACACATTGGGCACGTAGACTTCTTGGCACCCGGGCTTTTATTGAACATTGTGTGATGGGGCTAACTCACATTGCCTGTGTCCACTATGTGGCGCTAGAGATCACCCACCAATTATATGTCATGTTGGAGTGTATGATGTAGAGAACACACTCTGTAAATTTCATATAAATCGGATAATGTTTGTCATATGAGGCTGACTTCCTGTGTCCAGTAAGTGGCGCTGTGTATGTGACACAGTATTGATGCATAGATGTGTTCAGGGCGGGACCCTCTACATGCGTGATTAATTTGGTGTAGATCGGACGATGTCTGTAGGAGTTGTAAGGATTTCCTGTTTTTGGCGAAGGATCGAATGGCGAAGGAAATTGTCGGCACCGCCACGCCCAAACCAAATCCCTAATCAGAAAGTTTTTGATAACTTTTCATCTCCAAGGTCTCAAGATGTTTTTGAGTGAATTTGAAGTTGGTCGGATTAAATCCCTAGGACAAGTTCGTTAAAGTATGGGGAGTGGAAATCGCCAAAATCACACATTTATCAAAATGGCCGACTTCTTGTTGGAGTGACATCATGGGTCCCACTGACTTTTTTTGTGCATCTGGACATGATACATATATATACCAAATTTCGTTCATGTACGTAAATCTTTCACATTTTTATATACGTTAGGGGGCGTTATTGAGCCATTTTGACCTGATGGTGGTGCTACAGGAAAAATCAGTGTATTGCATATTACAGTTACATATGTCACCCAGAGGGAAAAATGTACGTTTGTTCTAGATTTCATTGCAAAAATGTCAACAAACAACAAATGTCAAGGGATGACCAAACTTTTTCAGATACATCATTAAGTCTTTACCACATTTTGTGCCAATCAATGAAGGAAACTGTATAGATATTTCACTGAATGATTGAAAACTGAGACATTACACATGAACAAAAAATGATCAACCTTGTGGTGGCACTAGAGGAGAAGTCCCATCATATTAGGAATGGAGCATGAATGTCTGTATAAAGCTTATTTGGTCTGTGGACCAGAGGGGTGGACTGACCAATTGTCTACCAGCTATATGATAAAATGGTTATGTGTGTCTTTGTGACAAAAAAAAACTACGGCCTAATCCTTATCTATATCCCTTGCTTTGCTATTCTATCAAATACAATACTAGTATGTAAGCATAATAACTAAAATTACCTAACCAGTGTGACTTACAGTCCCTTTACTCATAGCTGTTCTATTTATACACACATGAGGAGTGGCCTGTACTAAGACTGCCCCAAATGTTATTTTTATCCGTTCTGTGTTTAATCAAGTTGATTGATTCAGACTTCAAAACTCTATGGAGGTTTTGAGTGAAGATGCAAATCTACTTTTTGCAGGAAACAAACATTTGATACACAAGAACTGAGAGGATGATAACTGGCTGTGAGACAAATATTAGAATCAGACAAAAGGAGAAATCAACGTTATCATCTTTTTCTATCCTGCACATTCCAGGCTGGCAGCAGGATACATGCTATATTATGGTAGCATGTGATCTTCACCCAGCATTTGTACTCACAACTATAAGAATGAAATTACCTTTGCATCATCTTCAGTGAAGAGTACTCCACTTGAACTCTTGTTGATGGCCTGAGCAACGCCAATGATCTCTCCATCGCTGTTGCGAATGGGCATGCACAAGAGCGACTTTGTTTTGTACCCTGTCAGCTTGTCAATTTCATCACTGAACCGACGATCCTGCAATCCACAAAGAGAGTACAAAACAAAGACACAGTGTAAGCACTTACTGCAAAAAGGCAGTTTTCCCTTCTTACTTTCAGATGACAGTGCAGTAAGATATATAGCTGATCATCTCAATCATCTCGGACACAAAAAAGACAACAACAAAGGGGTATATATACAGCAACATAGTCTCAGGTGTGCTTTATAAATGTATGCTCTGAACCTGGATAAATGTCTGAATTGCAGATGTGATGCTCAGATAACTGCTGTGTTTGAACAGCAAAGCAATGTAACTAATTTCTACTGTAGATGTTTGGTCAATCAAGAAAAGGTCTTCCTTGCTTTCAGTTTGTTGTCTCTTGTGCTTGAATGTAATATTGTCAGATTTTTTTTTACGAGTTTTCCTTTATTCTTTTTGGTAAGTGATGATTTGCCTGACACAAGCTTTGTCCAGCTGACTGTTGGTGTTGGTTTCAATGCTCTTTTTTCTGTTACACAGTCTAATTGCTGATCAGTTCACTGTGACAGATATAATGACAGGCTGTAAGAACATCATCTGTCTCCATAGCCAGATCTCTCTCTTTCTGTGAGTCATGCAAAAGCACACAAGCATGCATGCACTAAGAAGAAGCACCTGATAAGCGTCAGGGATGTTCACTGTCTCTCCGTGTTCAGCCACATATCCAATGATCCCTTTCCCCCACGGCACTTGAACTTCATCTGAATTCATTGAGGGTAAAACTGTGGTACCTGCGTGCACGTCAAAGAATTTGGACACTAGTGTCTTCTTGTTGCCAGTGCCCTCCACTAAAAACAAGGAGCACCGGTCTGCATCGACCATAATACAAACAAACACAAGGATTTTGTAGCTGAGGCTCGTTAGATCCAAGTCGTTGGATATGTCTTTTACAAGCTCCAAGAAAAACTCTCTTTCGTTATGTTCTTTGAGGTAATATTTGAAATCCACGGCTGTGGACGGGTATTGGGGGATGTTGACTCTGGACTCCAGCAGTGCGCTCAGTATGTGCGCAGTGGTCGGAGGCAAAGAGCTCGCCTTCCTCAGCAGAGCTCTCCTCCTCATGCTCGTCAGCGGCTCCTGGGCCCTGGAATTGACATGCTCGTCGTATGTCCTGTTAACATTGATGGCCTTGGATCTGGCAAAAGTTTTGCGCAGCTCCTTCTGCGAGGCTCTCCTTTGCAGACCATCACATTTGCTCGCCCAGCTATCTTTGCACGCGCTTCTCTTCTCCTCTCTCGGCTCGGCGGGAGCTGCTGCAGATGCCGGACTTTTGCTAGCCTGGTGATTCTTGAGCCATTTCTCCACCATGCTATAATTCCCCTTTCTGTTCAGGTAGTCCTCGAATAACTCGGGGTGCGAGTCCAGAAAACTTTCCACGTCAGAGAACACCATATTTGGCACTTCCATGTTTGTTCTTCAGATGGTCCTCAGTGAACCAAATCCATGAAGTCGCACAAAGAAATATCATCTATGATGCTTTACTGAAGGTTAAAGTAGAGAGTCACTTATACCACAACTTCTAAGATGCATTATGCTGGAAACACCCCTAGATCACTGGCTACATTTCCAGTTTCCACTCTGTAGGGAGTGAGATGGACTCTCTCTTTGCGCACCAGCATATTCCTCCACAGCATCTTCACACCGGTGACTCGATTTAAAAACATTAAAGGTAATCTAAAGCAAAGCAGCGTGGAAGCAAATTCCGACTCGCAAGAATCACAAGAACTGGAAATCTCATAGAGAGCCACTACCGAGCATCACCGTCGTATCTTGTGTGCAAATGATGCTGGCTGTGGTTGGCTCGATCCCGCTGACGCTCGCGTCGTCACACTGACAGGAGCTCAGGGTTTGTTTCAGCAGTTCAGCCCTGTGGCCATTTGAACCGTTTAGCCTCCTTAGAAAGGCGCTGCAAGTATGATGATGATGATGATGATGGCATGCATAATATACACGGTGTAAACTATACAGTGTACAAACATAAAACATATTGTTAATGCTTACAGTGGTGTATGTTTGTTCACTGATGGTTACTTTTATTATAGGAAGCTATAATGCGACTTAAAAGCAGAAGCCCACCGTGTGGGTTAATTATAATTTAATGAAATAGTCAAACAGAATGGGGACCTATGTATTCCCTTTCAATGCTTTGGTCATGATGATAATGCTGACCGACAAGAGCAATCAAAGTGAAATACTGCCACTTAAGAAAAATGTTCAGTATATTATATACGGGATCTGGACAATAAATATATTTCATAATATCAAAACCTTGGCAAGTGTGGAATCTGCAGTGGCCTTTACCATTAATTTATGTAACATCGAGGATTTTTGGCAGATGAATGTCAGAAAATCAAATTCCTTTAAATACTAAATTATTAGTCTGGATGCAAATGTTCCCTTTGAACGCTAGAGGGAGTTATACTCCACCCATTGGAATGGACATGAACATTTATAGTACAACACTAATGGTTGAAATGGTGTTACTTGCATCTCCTATCATGGACGCCCCTTCATTTTTAAAATTAAGCTCAATCAAAGAATGATTTTCTCCCTTCGTGTTACTTCATATGATTTTTTTTAGTGAGGAGGCAAATTATGAAAAATAGTACCATTTCAAAATGTTGTTTTATTTTAATTAAAAAAGCGGCCTGACTACAAGTTTTTTAAAGCATTGGTATGCAGGACAATGAAGAAAACCAAAACCATGACACCTTCACTACCTTTAATGTATGAACATGCAATGATCCAAATGCATTCAATAACTAGCAGCCAGTCAAGACAACTGATTCATATGCAAAGTTTCTCCATTTTTCAGAGGTCACACAACCTACTACAAAAACATGCAACAGGTGTGGAGAACTCAAACTCAGACTCTTTAAAACTACAAACTGCAAGGCACTTCATTTAGGGCAAGAAGTTACTCTTCCAGAAATTACCCAAACATATACAACATAACACACATCACACCTGCACATGCAATATTCCAATGTTGAAATTGTATACATGTATTGCAAAATGCAAGGGACAAACCAAGCCACTTCACGCTTATCAAATCCCTTGAGGTAAATCTTAGAGCTGCACACCCTCTGGCAACAGCCAGATGTTTAAGTATATCACTCCAATTAGGTTCATAAATGCACCACATTAGCCTTAATCCTCATCATGTATTTAACCACCCTTTCTTTAAGAAAACTCAATACTGAACAATTATTCACTTTTGGATACATTAAGTCAAACAGATCCTTAAGAAATTTTAAAAATTGTGTATAGTGTCAGTTATATTCTTAACCTAACTTGAAATTTCAACAGTGACAATTAGAGACTTTGAGTGTATCATCAACTCAGAAGCAAGAAAGGTATTCATTACTGGAACAATCACGAACACAGAATCTACAGAGAGAACAAAACATACTGGATAACTGTAATCTAGAAAACAAAAAAAAACAGCTTTCAGTCCCTACATTCTAAATACACAGTAAATGGTTTAATAATTTATGTAAGAAAAAGAACCTGTTAAAACCAGGGGATATCATTCACTCCACCAAAGAGAAGGATCATGTCAGAAACAGAAGAGCTGTGACAAATGTGGCAAGTTATAGTGCTGGCGCAACTACTGCTAGATTGCCTGCAGTTCTGCCTGAGTTTTGATAAAAAAAATGAAGATCCCTGGCCTCTTGAGCAGTTTGTCAAGACACAAAATTGGCAAATGTAGAGTTTTTTATGAAGTTGCAGACTTCAGATATGCTATGAGGTCAGTACGCTCATTCTTCTTTTTGATGCCAGCGAAGATCATCTTTGTTCCTGGAATGTACTTCTTGGGGTTCTCCAGATAAATCATCAGGGTGTCCTCATTCCAGACAATGCCTGGAATTAAAGTGAGCAAATGAGAATGATGATTTACTCTAAACAGCATGATCTCTAGGAATATACCCATAGTGTTAATATACAGTATTTACCTTTGCTTTTGTTGGCATCAGTATAGGAGAAGCCTTCTGCTTGGCCTGTTTTGCGTCCAAACAGACCCCACAGATTGGGTCCAACCTTATGTTTTCCACCCTCCTCCACAGTATGACACTGGGCACACTTCTGGACGAATGCCTTCTTTCCTTTATTAATGTCTACAGGCATGGCTTCTGTGGAAAAAAATACATAACACACTCAGGATATTTGGACTTCAATGCTGTATTAGCTTTTAACTGTCTGTCACTCTTATTGCTAAACAACATGTCATTGACTCGACTGCTGCTCTCTCTCCCTCTACTATATATATTTAGAAAGAATTATAAATGCAATCCCTCATTTAACCACAAGGGGGAGTAGAAAAGTTGCGCAACTAATGTGACCCCGCCATTGTTACAAAACCGGGTTAGAGAAGTTCGGTTTAGTTAACTTTATATGGTGTAAAACAAGCGGTCTGTATGCATTTACTACTTCTGTCATATGAATAATCCGGCAAAACAAGTGTAACATACGGTAACTTAGACAGGCCCGACGTGTTAATGTCTGATATTAACATCTGGTAATAACGTTATCTCCTGTAGTTCAATGTCATCAATATCTGTGCTGTGAAAGGCTGACTAGCTGATAATACAATAATTAACAGAAATAGAGAGGAAATAGCGGCCTTTTTTCAGGAAAGAGGACTGCCCACGTTGCATATAAGAAAGAACCGGCTCAGTCGAAATTACGTCGAATAAACAAACATATTATTTAAAAAACGACAAGAAACGTTTAATATTCAGATTATTAAACTATTACCTGTATTTAGCGTGTAGTTAGTCGAACGAACTGAAAAACTTCTTCCTCAGCTCCTTGGCTTCTGCCTTTTTGCCGGCTCTTTCTCCACTGATTCACAAAACGTGCTTCCTTCCCGTGAAGTTACTCGCTCCACGTCATCGGTCAGCTGACCTGTTTCATCATGCTCGTTACGTCACACAGCTGTTGAGTAAGAAGTTTTTTAATGGTTTGATTTATTGAACACACATATTACAGTTTTATTTAGTTTTATAGTCAGAATAGTACAAAGTATAAAGTGACACAAACTGGCAAAACTACTAAAGCTGACAGGATGCTGTTGATTAGCTATATGGATGTGGGGTGCAACCTACAGTCCAGGTCCTGTTGCAATAAGTGAAACAAAGGCATACAATAGCTAGTTAACAGCACCTTGTCTATACAACGTGTGTTTACAATCACACACATGCTGACTGAAGGTTGTAATGAAATAAATAAATATCTTGTAAAACTGGTTGTTTTATCAGTTTTTTTGTTTGTACATTCACATAGAAACACCGCGTTTCTCTGAGCTCCAACTTACTTTAATGTCTTTCTGGAATTTCTGCAATTAATGTGAAGCATTTTTAAAGATATATATTTTTTATTTTGTTATTTTGAAGAAAAAAAAGAAACTTTAGGCAGCGATAGTCAAAATCTTTCCCAACAAAAATCTCCAACAAATGTTGACTAATATGTAATGTGCTCTCAGCTTGTCCAAGTTGACCAGTGGTGGTCGTTATGTCAGAAGGCTGTTGAGTAGGATTTTTTTGTTCGAGTTATTGACCACATATTAGTTTTTTCTGGATTATTGAAATTATGCTCAGTTTCCCAAAAGTCTAAAACACAAATGCATAACTGCATCTTCACACATTTCAAACTTCCATGTCAAAAGCAAACTCTCAACTCAAAACCACCTGACCTTACATGTAAACCAAACGTTGCCCTCAGACATCAAACAAAACTCATTTAATACACTTACACTACAAAACCACCACCACATACCGGTGAGATCAATTTAAAACACTATGTTAAGAATCTGTTACTGCAATGATTTCCCCCCAGAACAACCTCTTTACATGATGAATGCAGTATAAAGACACAACACATGTACAGTATCTCACAATAGTGAGTACACCTCTCACATTTTTGCAAATATTTCATTATATCTTTTCATGGGACAACACTATAGAAATGAATCTTTGATATAACTTAAAGCAGTGAGTGTACAGCTTGTATAGCAGTATATATTTACTGTCCTCTGAAAATAACTCAACACACAGCCATTAATGTCTAAACAGCTGGCAACACAAGTGAGTACACCTCACAGTGAACATGTCCAAATTGTGCCCAATTATGTCGTTGTCCCTCCCTGGTGTCATGTGACTCGTTAGTGTTACAAGGTTTCAGGTGTGAGTGGGGAGCAGGGCTGTTAAATTTGGTGTTTTCTCTCTAATACTCTCATACTGGTCACTGGATATTAAACATGGCGCCTCATGGCAAAGAACTCTGAGGATCTGAAAAATGTAATTGTTGCTCTTCATAAAGATGGCCTAGGCTATAAGAAGATTGCTAACACCCTGAAACAGAGCTACAGCACGGTGGCCAAGATCATACAGAGGTTTTCCAGGACAGGTTCCACCCGGAACAGGCCTCGCCAGGGTCGACCAAAGTTGAGTCCACGTGTTCAGCATCATATCCAGAGGTTGGCTTCAAAAAATAGACGAATGAGTGCTGCCTGCATTGCTGCAGAGGTTGAAGAGGTGGGGGGTCAGCCTGTCAGTGCTCAGACCATACGACGCACACTGCATCAAATTGGTCTGCATGGCCGTAGTCCCAGAAGGAAGCCTCTTCTGAAGCTGATGCACAAGAAAGTCTGCAAACAGTTTGCTGAAGACAAGCAGTCCAAGGACATGGATTACTGGAACCATGTCCTATGGTCTGATGAGACCAAGATAAACTTGTTTGGCTCAGATGGTGTCAAGCGTGTGTGGCGGCACCCTGGTGAGGAGTACAAAGACAACTGTGTCTTGCCTACAGTCAAGCATGGTGGTGGTAGCGTCATGGTCTGGTGCTGCATGAGTGCTGCCGGCACTGGGGAGCTGCAGTTCATTGAGGGAAGCATGAATTCAAACATGTACTGTGACATTCTGAAGCAGAGCATGATCCCCTCCCTTTGGAAACTGGCCCGCAGGGCAGTTTTCCAACATGATAACGACCCCAAACACACCTCCAAGATGACAACTGCCTTGCTGAGGAAGCTGAAGGTAAAGGTGATGGACTGGCCAAGTATGTCTCCAGACCTAAATCCAATTGAGCACCTGTGGGGCATCCTCAAGCGGAAGGTGGAGGAGCGCAAGGTGTCCAACATCCACCAGCTCTGTGATGTCATCATGGAGGAGTGGAAGAGGATTCCAGTAGCAACCTGTGCAGCTCTGGTGAACTCCATGCCCAAGAGGGTTAAAGCAGTGCTAGATAATAATGGTGGTCACACAAAATATTGATAGTTTGGGCACAATTTGGACATGTTCACTGTGAGGTGTACTCACTTGTGTTGCCAGCTGTTTAGACATTAATGGCTGTGTGTTAAGTTATTTTCGGAGGACATTAAATCTATACTGCTATACAAGTTGTACACTCACTACTTTAAGTTATATCAAAGTTTCATTTCTATAATGTTGTCCCATGAAAAGATATAATAAAATATTTGCAAAAATGTGAGGGGTGTACTCACTTTTGTGAGATACTGTATACATTTCCACATGTTTTTAATTCATCAATGTACTGTAGTAGAATAACCTGAAATTGAGTGAAAAAGTAAATGTACTGTACAAATATACAACTGATAGCCTACATAAAGAACGTAGAAAACAGTAAAATATTTTATCAATATAAACCAAGGGAAAAACTGTTTATACATAAAAGAAAGAAATCACATTTATTTTGCTGCAGGCTCAGGTCTTTGTGGATCCATTGTTCCAAATCAAGTCAATGATCCATGACCCTTTTATCTATTTTTCCTGATGCTCTGAATAGTTTTGACTCTTAACATTTCCACCAGGGGAATTGTGTGTTAATTAGGTTCCAGTTGTTATAACTGGAGTTAATGGTATTGAATGCCAGTACCTTCTACAGGAGCACATGACTGAAAACAGGGGAATAGTGTTTATGGTTTTTGGAAATGGGTCTGTTGGTAGATGGCATCAAGGTTTGGGGTGTTTAGTTAGGTCCGGTTATAGTGTGTGACTGGGCTTAAAAAACTGTAAAGAACATACAAGTGCTTGTAGAAAATACATCCATATGATATAATAAAATATAAATGTTATTTAACTCAATGAAGAAGGAAAAAAATAAAATAAATAGAAAGCCTTAACACCAAACTTTCTATAATGGCAAGGACTATTCTGGCATTGACAGGTTGTAAGACGGGGAAAGCTTCAAGTGGAGAATTCAGGTCTGGTATGCCAGCCATGAAAACTGATACTCAGCCATTTTTGAGACAGGCACAGACAGATGAGAAGAGTTTATAATTACTCTTGCCCATAGACTGCCTCTCAAGTTCCTTTAACGATAAGCTACAATGAGCACCAAACCATCACCCATTGTTGTCAATGTTTAATTGAATGTCTGTTCAAGCAATCAATGAAATAGTGACTGAATGCCTTAATACTGCTCTGCCTGCTGTCCCACATTGAATAGGACAGCGTAAATGTATATAACGGTTTTCATTAATATAACTGAGGTCACCTTGTCTCACCTTTTAACATCAGCTGAGTGCAGGACTTGATGCTTGGCTGCTTCTGTAGTGCCACTTGACCTATGGTTGAGTGATACACTAATGTATCAGTTCATCAATTGTCCATGGCCTCCACTCTTTACGTGACATCTGTATGTGACACTGCTGCTAAATTGGTACTTCTTAGGTAGTTAACAGCACCTTGTCTAAACAACGTGTGTCTACAATCTCAAACACACCCGGGGGCCGGAAGGTTGTAATAAAATAAATAATATCTATCTATGGTCTATCTATATTTTTTAACAGTTTTTTTTGTCTGTACATTCACATATTGAAGAAATGTATTGTGTGATATGGACAGTCAGCTCTGAAAAGTTTTTGTTGAAAGAAGTTTTTGAATATCAATTTTGGTCAAAATACTAAGAAAATTAATCAAATAGAACAGAAAGCAGAGATTCATGTCATATTCAAAGAATCCAAAGTCATGTAGAGTGAGGGTAGATATGATCAACAGTGCTTACTCCACAGTTGTTTTGTATGCGGGCAATACCAAAATAAATGTACCAGCCTTTCTCTGAGCTCCCCACAAAAGGTGCAACTAATATCAATGCCTTCTTGAATTTCTGCAAATGATAATTAAAGCCTGTAAAGCATTTTTAAAGATATCTTTTTGGTTTTGTCACAATAACAAAAACAAAAAAACAACTTTAAGCAGCTATACTAAAATTCTTTCTCAACAAATACCTCCAACATGTGTAGACCAATATGTAATGTACTCTCAACTTGTCTCAGCTTGTCTGAGTGGTGGAAGTACTCACATCCTTTACGTAAAAGACAGGTTTTTCAAGTCTGTCTTAAAACAACAGTCAGGTGTCTAAATTAATATTGAAACAGGGTTTTCTGTCCTTAATAATTCTTTCTGTTCATACTGACCATTAGAAGATCCCTTCATAATACAAAGGGGGAATTTTATGCTATGAATTTTATTTTTTTATTTTTATGAATTCAAAATTATACTCAAGTGCAAGTATTGGCAGCAAAATGTAGTAAAGTATAAAAAGTGCTAAATGACCATCCTCACTTTTAGAGTGTTTTTTATATGCTGTATATTGGGAAATTATAGCATTTTGTCAAACCTGGTCGATGTGGAGCTCATATTAACAGATTTATAGACTTGATAGAACTTTTTTTTTTAAACGGGAAAACTAAGCTTCAAAATAACTGTATAGCCAGATATAGTCAGAAGTGTTGTATAAAGTGACATAAACTGTCAACTGGCAGGATGCTGCCAATTAGCTACATGGATGTGAGAGCTGTTGCCAGGCAACCTATAATCCAGGTACTGTTGCAATAAGTGAAACAAAGGGATAAAATAGGCTAAGAGTGGTCAATGGTTGATTATTTATAGTGCTTTTGGGCAAAACAGGATGAATTCATATTACATTGATATTTTTTCCACTATTATATAAATTATCTAGCTAAACTAGTAAGCATGTGCCTCTAGTGGTTAAGGCCCTTATCGATTATTGACCCCAAAACTCCACTGCTGAGTCCATCAATGGAGCTATGATAACGCATTATATTTTTAGCTAGACCCAGCCGCAGGGGCGATTCTGGGATCAGATCTTTAGGGGGGCTCAGCGCCTAATAAGAATTTGACCCTGCAAGGGTTCAAACCCCCTACTTAATTTCTCATTTCACTGGATAACGTAAATTACAACAAGAAATTTTAATACATAATACAGTGGTGTACTATAGTGTATAATAAAAATGCTTCAGAATAAACAATCACAGATTTCTACGGAGAGGACCCTAAGATAGTTAATGAACCCTGAGGGAATGATGATATATTAATGACATAACTATCCAAAGTACATTAGACCTGTTAAAATAAAAACCTTTTGAACCTTTAGCATAATTGTTTGTCCCATCTCTAACAGACATTATTATAAAACATTATTAAAGTTGTATAATACAATAGTAATTTATTTATTTTTTAAGGGGTGCTGAGATCAAATTTAGAGGTGCTTGAGCATCCATAAAAAGGGTCTAAAATCGCCACTGGTCTCCAGGTTGAAATATCGGGGTGTACTCCGAGTCCGAAATTGTGTGCGACTACACCGCCGTGTTTTGTGAGCATCCGGTACCCGCCTCTGTGAGGATCCATCCCGGTTATTTGTTCCCGCTCCGAGCCCATCTTGCTGCAGGGAGGAGCGAGCGGAGTGCAGTCGAGCTGAGCTGAGCATCACAACCAGCCGCATTCAAGGAAACAGACAAACACAGCACATTTTTTGTGACTTTCCACAATGCTGTTTTCGTACTATACATATCTTTAATAAGAAGAAACTGATATTTTCGACGTGGAGCCCTCATGGAAGCAGCTTGTCTTTGAAAAAGCTGGGGACATCTACCGAGGCAAAAGGGAGACCCGCTCAATTGTTTCCTGCGCCAAGAACTGTAAAGACATGGTCATTACACCGCATCTCTGGTAAGGCAAGAAGCTTTGTCTCTTTCTCCATCTTCCAAGGCAACATGAAGACCAGTCTTGCTTATATGGCGTAAACCATGTCATAACAACGCTGTGTTAGATGAAGGTATACAGCCACTGCTCAGAGCATCCTTTTGTATTAGCATCCTGACTGAATCACCGAGGACCAGTCAGACATGACCACCTAGCCACCGCTGACTTAGCTAGCTGCTGCTAGTCTGACCCAGGGAAGAGGTGACCCTCCGACCATGTATCCAAACATTAATCTCCCAACAACCGCAGGGACGCTATCATGAACTCGGACAGTAAAAACATGGATGCAGTTAGATGGATAACAACCCAACAGTGCAGCCAGCTCTGTGAGTGACTCTGGTGATGGAGACGTAATGCGTCACTGACATTTTCACCTTTTTAACTGAGCTTCGTGGCTTCTCTTAATGTCCCATTAGGTGCCTTTCTTACCATATATCAGTGTGCTATTGATGAGCATAATCTCCACCCGTCATCCTTTATAATCCACTCATCCTGCTGTCACTGTTGAGATGGCAACTAATTGAAAGTTAGCCAACTTCTGTCACTGACAGGATTTGCTTCACAACATGTTGTTTTTTTCCCTCCAGTTGAAGGTCAGCCAAATGACTTTGCAGTTGTTTAAAACAGCCTCAAATCACATAAATTAAAGAACAGCAGAGGGGACTGGAAAGCTCAATGTATTTTTGTAGTTTGTAGTTGGCACACTTTCTTCAATAGATATTGCTTTGATCAGCAGTGATGATTGATTTTCCAATATATTTCTTAGCTCGGCCTGAATAACCCTCCCGCTGAAGGTGTCTCTGTCCCATTTAAATGAAATCTTTGCACAGATTATGTGCCTTATCCTTTGTAGAGGGAGAATAGGGGGTATGCAGAGACTAAACTGACTTTGATGCTCATAACATTAGATTCAATGTAATATTTAAACAGCAGAATAATTCTTACTCTTTTAGTAATGACAAAATTTAAGCAGGAGCCAGACTGATGTATGGTTTTTAGGCCTATGACTCATCTATAGCACACCCTGTCCTTTGCTTTAATGATTGGCTGTTAATAATCACAAACATGCCCATGCACTCTTATTAGTGCTATCATTTTTTTCATTCATTTCCTATGTTATCTTGAAGTAAAGTGCTTTGTATATTTCAAACGTTATCAGTGCCAAGATGATAACCAGATTTTCAGCCCCGATACTAAATGACACTTTTTATTATATCTTACTTTGCTGAGTATAAACAGATTTCCTTAAAAAAATTGAACTAAATATCTAAAATGCATCAGTGTTGTCTTAACACAACAGCTGTAGGACTTGAGTGAGATACAGCAAGTAAGAACAATATAAAGTTACAAAATGTGCCCTAAGTATAGTCCTCCAGACCCAGGATTCAGTGCCAGTTTTCAGCTCTTGACAGTTTCCAGCACTTCATTTCCCAATATGGACACAGGTCAGTCAGTCTCAGAAAGTATTCCAGTGTGGTACCAAGCTCTACCTTGATGATGTAATGTGTGTGTGTGTGTGTGTGTGTGTGTGTGTGTGTGTGTGTGTGTGTGTGTGTGTGTGTGTGTGTGTGTAGCACAGGATAAACTGGCTCTGTCCAGTTACTGTTGTTAGAAGAGGGAAAAAAAAGAAAAAGACCAGCTTTACTTTTAACAGATGTGCTGCTCTCTGCCTCCAGATGTCAAATAAGATCAACATTCATTTAGCCTGTTATTGTACACCCATGTAAATAGTCAAAACACTGCTCTGCTGATCGATATGCATTATTAGCTAGTTGTAAATTCAGACAATAGTTCTCCTCAAAGGCCCTGTAATGTAATCTTGGGACACGGGTCTGCTTTTGTTGGCCCACTTTAATTATGCAACAGATAGAGGGGAGAGGGGTTCCTCTGTAGAGTGCTGGTCGATAGTCTGATGTTGTGGGTGGTTTAGATGTGGTGACACAAACATGGAGTTGTTTCCACCGCAGGTAAGTTACCATCACGCTTAATTGCATTACATGTTCAGTTTACTAACAGCAGGAGACATCCAAACATACAGCAGAAAGTGATCAGATTTTTTGTTTTTGTGTTCAGCTTCTTTGTTTTTTTTTAACTTTTCCTGATATATTGGGTGTCTAAATCTCAATTTTCTTTTCTTTATCCGTGTCAGATCTCACAGAGCAGGGCATAAATACAGATAGTGGGATGACTGCAGTCGTCTAAACCTCTCTGTGCTTTGCTCTTCTTGGCTTGACCCACGTCACCACAGATGATAGTCACTGCTTTACTGTATTTGGGATTCTCGAATGATCCCTGAAGGAGAAATTTGACTTATTCACTCGCCACCTTCTAATAAGGCCCTAGCACTTTTTCAGCTAGAAAAAAACCAAAACAAAACCCTGGAGCCTGTAAGAATTAAGCATCTTATTCAAAGACTTGATTTCAGCAAAGCAGATTGTTGTTATTGTATGTGACTGAACCTGCTGCTGCTGTTCCACCCTGCTCAAATCTGTCCAAATGATTTATTCAGTTTTGGTCTTATAATGTAAGAGGAAATTAAAGTAGAACAATTCAGCAATTGGAGTCTTGTGATCACAGATACAGTTTGCATTTGTTTTTTTTTTATAGTTGGGCTATGAAAAATAAATACCAAACCCAATTTGAAAGAATATGATTTCTGATCATGATCTGGTTTAGTGCGTAAATGACACCAGTATTATGAACTACTGCACCATTCATGTTGATTTTTTTCAGTTTATCTTAAATTCCTTATTAAATACCAACATAATATAGGATCCAGCACTACAGAATTTACCACATTAATCTATGAATTGGGCATATGTTGCAAAAATGCTGTGGACAAACTGTATTATCCAATCAAGCCTTTGTGCCATGTTTATGCCAGAGTTGTTCACTCAGCTTGTTCTGATAAAATCTTTCCTGTGTCCAGTTTAATGAGCCGTGTAGTTTTGCACGTATGGCTTTAAATTATATAAGAAATTCCTTGCATAAAATCAGTTGATGGCACTAGTTAGAAGTTCAATCATTTCCTCTCCTAAACATCTCTGACAGTTTTCATTATTAGTTTTCAAAAAGACCCCTTCCCCCCCAAATTCAGTTCCCTTTCTGACGCATGAAATGAGACAGACAGACAGAACGTGCTTTATGTGTATGTGTGTTTGAGCTGAGAGTGCATTAGGAGAGGGAAGTGAAAGGGTCTTTTTTCCCTTATTTAGACATTTAGAGCCATGCAAGAGTGAAGTTTAAACGGCTATGGAGGAAATTAGGAAGAGTATTGGCTAATTTCCACAAGGAATTCTCTGTAGTGTGTTGGGCTGCAGCTAACGATTATTTTCACTGATTTATCGTTTTTTCCTGTAAATTTCTTTTTTTTTAAGTGAAAAATGGTCTTTATAATTTCCAATATTTGACTTCTTCAAATGTCTTATTTTGCTCAATCAATGGTTCAAAACCCAAAGATATTGAATTTACAATACAGCGCATTTACAGTTTCTCCAAGCAAGTCTTTTATTCTTTTAACATTCATACTGAAGTAAAGCCAGTATTTATAGTATATAGTAAGTATAAGATATAAGTATTTGAAGCATTTTATATAGTGCATTTGATAACTTTATTTTATGGATATTATGGGGATATCTCTTTCCTTTCCTGGACCATCTAATTGGGATATAATCTGATCCAATCCTGTGAGTCTATCTCTCCAACTCTCCTTGGTCTTGAAGACTGCGCCTCTCAGTCTCCACCTGCCTGGCCTCTCCACCTGCCCTCGCCATCGCATCTCCTCCCCCCTACTCCTCCCCCATCTCCACCCCTCTGTCTGCCAGACACACACGCATACATATTTATTCTCTGGCCTTTCTTGTGACGTTACTGTGCGCGTTGTCTGTGTGAGACTTACGAGCAAGTGAGTAAGTGATCGGTCCTGGGTGAGTACATCTAACAGTGTGTTTTGCCCGCTGGACAGTGTTCATGGATGCGCTTGTACAATCTATGCAAACCAGAAGTGGTTGGCACAGGACGTGAACTTATCATTGAATTTACACACAGACTTACCCCGCTTTCAAAGCCCTCCAGCTTTACATAACTACTTTGCTATTTAATGTTCAGAATTAACATATGAAATGTCGAAGGAATCGTTGTGTAATGCTGCTAAAACAGAGATTACTTTTATCTGGTAACGTTCCAGCCAACGCTGGACCTGAGTCATAATGTATTCAGACTCCATCGGATTTTAAATCTCTCTTGTCTCAAATATTGTTCATCTCACTGTGTGCAGCTTGTTAAAATGGATATGATTAGAATATGGGTTATAGCAACAGATGCTGACACTGTTGTAACATCCAAAATTTGGATGAAAAAAATAGTTTTTGATAAAGATATTGATACATAAAATGATTATCGTGCTGGCAGACCAAAGAAAGGTGGTGGTGTTGCTATTTTTAAATTTTTGTTGGTATTACAGTCTTTAATTCCCCTTTTATTCAGACTAAACTACAGAAAAACTGTTTTAGCTGGTGATTTTAACCGGGATTAGTTGAAGCCGGTATCTGATGATTGTAAATCTATTTGTAATTCTGTCAGGCTTACCCTGTTGATTAATTCATCCACTCGTCCAAATCTTAAATGCACTGAAAAATAAAATTCTGACTGATGCTCCTCATAAATTTCCAGCCGCTGCTGTTTTTTTACAATGACTTAAATGACCATTATGTTGTTGGCTCTGTATTCGGTCCTTATTAATGTTTTATACAAATAATCAGGGTCAAAATGTGTCAGATGCTAATTTTTATTTTATGCTGATGACACTCTCTTATATACTGTTGTGTGTCAACTCTTTCACAGACCATTGGTTACTTGAAAAATGCTTTTAATGTTGCCCAAAATACCCTGCTTCAGCTGAAACTCATTCTTAATGCAGATAAAGGCCAAACTTATGTTTTATAGGCAGTAAAATATCCTTTTGATGGTCACTCTTGTGGGAATTGAAGTAGAAGCATATATCTGGGTGTTTTTTTATTTTCTAAATGAGTTAAGTGTTCTTTAAATGTTAAAAAAGAGACTGGTTGCTGCCACTTTTTTTTATCCTGTGTTGGACTATGGTGATCTTTTATATATGCATGCCTCTGCTCAGTGTCTTCATGTGGTTGACACAGCTTACCATCAAAGGTCAAAGGTCAAAGGTCAAAGGTGCTTTATTGGCCAAGTAGTCAAAGACATACAAGGAATTTGCTTTGGTAGTTGCATACAATAACGAAGAAGTAAAAAGGATAAAAGTAAGTAGTAAGTTAAAAGCACAAAGATGACATACAGTAGATACAATAAATATTGCTACAGTGGAAAAAAGTGCAATTGCAATATAATAGTGCAGTTAGTGCAATCCATTAAAATGTTCAGTGCGATTAAGAAGGGATACAGCTCTAGGATAAAAACTGTTCGTGTGTCTGGTCCTGCTGGTCTTGATGGACTTGAGTCTTCTTCCTGATGGGAGGAAGCGGAAGAGTTGGTGGCCTGGATGCAGAGGGTCCTTTAAGGGGTCTAGTGACCCTGCTGTTATAGATATCCACCAGCGCTGGCAGATTGCAGCCGATGATCCGTTCCGCCGTCCTAATCACTCGCTGGAGTCTGGACCGGTTCAACTTGTTAGTTGACCCAAACCAGGAGGTTATAGATGCGGTGAGGACGGACTCAATGATGGCGGTATAATTTTTTTGTCTGAATTTTGTCTGAAATCCACCACCATCTAAACAGTTTTTTGGGCATTCAGCAGCAGGTTCTTATGGCTGCACCAGGATTCCAGCTGCCCTATCTCCCTCCTGTAGGCTGACTCATCACCATCAGTGAAGAGGCCCTCAATGGTTGTATCATCAGCAAACTTCAAGGTCCTCACAGATGGTTCTTTGGACCTACAGTCATTAGTATAGAGACTGAAGAGAAGGGACGAGAGGACGCAGCCCTGTGGCACTCCTGTACTGATGGTGTGAATATCTGAAGTATATTTACCCAGCCTCACCTGCTGGCGTCTGCTTGTCAAAAAGTTTGTGATCCACCTGCAGAGAGGAGCTGGTATAGCAAACTGAGACAGCTTAATATGCAGGAGCTCTGGCAACACCGTAATGAAGGCCGAGCTAAAATCTACATACAACACTCTGGCGTAGGTTCTTGGACTGTCGAGGTGTTGCAGTATGTAGTGAAGGGCCTGATTTACAGCGTCCTCAACAGACCTATTTGGTCTGTATGCCATGCTTCCTGGAGGTGTATTACCAATAGTAAAGCTCTGACTCACCACAGTGAGTTATACTCTCAAGTATGATGGCCTGCTCTGGTCACCCGATCTGGTCAGTACACCTTTACATACAGGTCGATTCTTGCTCTGCTTCCACACTAAAGTAACTATGTGTTTTTATCACCGGACATTACTCTCTTTGCTTAGAAAAGTGTTCTCATGAATGCCCGTACAGTAATAGGAAAAAGAGCATTAGTATATTCTGCTCCCTCGTAATTGAGTATGTGGCAGAATTACTTGATATTCAACAAATTAATCTTGTTAAATGCTTTTAAATCCAAAATGAAAGAATTAAAGGCACACTCTCTGAGATGTTAATGTTTAAATTGACCTGGTTACGCAACTAATATCTAGAGATTTCTCTTGTGAAATGTGAGTTTCTTTTTTCTTCTTGTTAAATGTGTTTCCTTCCTTCTGTAACTATGTGTTTTTATTTATGCTGCTGCCTTTCTTGACCAGATCTCCCTTAAGAAATCAATCCTTAATCACAATGGGACTAAATAGAGATTAAATAAAAATAAAAAGAATGTTTGACAAATGACAGCAGATAATCCTCACACGTAAGAAGCTGGAACTAGAGGATATTTGGCATTTTTTCCTGAAAACATCATCATCACATTTAAAAAAATATATTTTAAATGTTTACAGTACATTTATTCTTAAAAAGTATATGATCCTAATAGTTTTTTGTAACAGGAGGGAATCACAATCTACTATACTGGTAGATTACTTGTATCCTCTATCCACACGACAACACACACATCACCATCATTTAGCAGCCACACACATCTGGAGACAGTCATGGTTGATTAGTTTGTTCCCATGTTTTTGGTATTGTTCTTGAGGTTTTGACTGAGCATTTAGGGAGTGTCTGCAGCATTCATACGGCAGGGCTTGTTTTGTCCTCCTGCTTAGAGGACAATAATCATGGTGACTGGATTTAGAAGATTAAGCTCATGACTAATTGAGTCCTGGCCGGACATTCCCCAACGTGGTAACCGTACTCATATGAAGCAACACTGCAGTCCATCTAAACAGGAGTCAAACAAACAGCTTCTGTCAGCCCTCAAAATTAACAGCTTTTATTTCCTTGTGGGCTAAAATTTTATTATGACTGGTTATGTTTGGCGCTACTGGATTGGTGTGTAAAACATCTCTTGCTTACATCATCTAGCATTTACACAAATACTTATGGGAAAGCAAAAATGTATCAATGTAGACAGTAAACAGCGAGAGTGCAAAAAAAGTGAAGCGATACAGTTTGTTGCAATTTTTTATTTCACTTTTACTTCCAACAAATCTTCATCTTTCCGCTGCTGTTCATTAGGGGTGTAACGGGACATAAAACTCAATGTTTTGGTGTCATGGTTCAGTGCGTTTTCAGTACAGCAAGGAAAAAGAAAGAGATTGAAAGAAAGAACATTTTAGTCTTTTATTAATTATATTATATTAATAAATATTCTCATTGGCCATAACTATGGCTGAAACAGTTTAGTTTTGCTGCAGTGCTGCACTGCTTTTACTTTCATACTTGTTATCTACATTTGTCTCTTTCATTAGAAAAAATGTGTTCATAATTTTTCTGAACAGCTTCACTCAAAGGCAGAGTGAAAAGCTGAACATCATAGAGAGGGGAGGGGGACTCTCACTACAGAGATAATGGAGCATATTTTAATAATAGCGTTCTACTCAGTTAGTGTTAGAGGTCTCTATTTTGCAGTCAGTGTGACAGCAGCAACACTACGGGGTAACCAGGGTAACCAGGCTACCCTCGGCTAAGCCGGCTAGCATACATCAATGCAACAGTTAAGTGGCATGCTGCCAAATATCTCACGCTCACAAATTATTGTTCTGCACATTGGAGTTAGTGGATTATTAAACTATTTTGACGGTAACTATTTGGTTCATGAAGCGTACCAAACCAAAGAAAGTCAAACCAAACATCTTTTATGTAATGGTTTGAGACAAATACACGTTACACCCCTACTGTTCATGTGCTGATAGATGGCTACAGTGTCCAAAATTAGCTTTTTGACAGGCCAAAATAACAAATGGCCTTTTTGTGTCACATATACATTTGCTTCAGTGCATTTCATTGAGATAATAAGGTATATTACAGTATCTCAACTCAACACCACAGCCTCAGCATCATACTGTTTCCAGCCTCTTGAAACTCCTTTATCTCCAAACCTCCATTTCTCAAAATGTTCTTTTTTATGTGTTTTCTCCTCCTTTTTATCAGTAGATGTTTGTTTTAAAGGCTTACTCCTTCTAAAGGTTACCACATAATAGCTCTTTAATTAATAGTAGCTAGCAGCAGACTAGCAGCAAGTGACAGTCTAGTGTAGAGCTGCAACGTCAAATGATATCCCGTGTGGTAAACATCATGCCGTATATTTTATTAGATGACTATCTTGTTTACCTACTCGGGTGGTAGATTAAGATTTACTTACCAAATGTAGAATCTAGGTGGTTGGTGGTTGTTAATTTCGGACCTGGATGGCTATTAGGGCTAAACGATATGACCAGAATTTCATATCCCGATGTAAGTCATTTCATAACACGATAACAGTGCCTATCCCGATATAGCACATTTTAATTCAATGAATAAATAGTTGGTCCGCTCAGCCCCTGCAGCAGAGAGACAGACAGCGTTGGAAAGTTGGAGAGTTGAAGACACTTAATCTTGTTACATTACTGTAAGTCAAATAAAAGCTTCATGAGTAAAAAACCAAGAAAAGATGGACTCCAAATGACAAAAAAATATTGCAGCAGAGTATGATTTGCATCACAACGAAATAAACAATAGAGCCAAATATGAAACGACAAACAAATATGAAATATGAAACGTTTTTCCTTTCGGCACACAATCCTCATGTCGTACAGCCCTGCACCATCAAAGGTTTAACAGCATATTGACACACTAACATCTAGGTTTAAAGTAGAGTACTTCTCACTCCTGCTTCCTTATTAGGTCAAGGAGAGTGGTTACATTAAATAGGCCAAGTGGAGTATGCTATGTGAATGGACTTAGTGCCTTGTCTTACAGTGGCTTAGATCCTAGTTGGCTTAAGGCAGGGCGGGGATGATGACGTTGTCAAAGGATCTGAATTATAGATTATAGTTTGAGTATATTGCACAGTTGCATGTAAGAGTGCATTCTGCTGAAGGGTGCAGAGCTGCTCAGTGGGCTCGGGGAGTTTCCCTGACACATGGGAGAGCCTAACATACACATCCTGTTGTTAAAACCACAGGGTGCTCCAGAGTGGTGTATAGTATGAACACAAACTGGCTTGTGTTGTTATATTGATGGCCTTGCCATTTGCAATATCCTCTCTTTTTAGTGTTGCAAAACAACCTCCAACTTATAATACACTTGTGTGAATCTGTATATGTATCTGTATAAAATGGTATCTTCTGAATGTTACCCCAAAAAAGTCACATTATCAACATAGAGATGCTTGATATAAATATTGGTACTCAGCCAGCCTCATAGAAGTGCACTATCTGTGACTAAAGTCAACATGGTTTGCCTATCTGTTTGTTTTCTGCAATCGATGTATGTTTTATTAGTGCTGAGACCTTCTGAGAGCTCAGACAATTACACAGCAACACTGTAGGCAGTATTATGGGTGTCAGCGTGGAGCAACACAGTGCCTTGACTAATGATGAAAACAAACACTCTCTGCTGCTATCTGAACATAAGGTTAATCAGACATTTTAAATCTTGTAGCTACTGTGAACTGATAACCAAGTCACTGTCAAGTAGAGCTATAGATGTTTTCTTGTATTGATTTGGTATCTTCACCTAATTACTATCATTATCATAGAGGTATTTATTGTAGATATTACAAACGCAATCCTGTGGGATGATCTTGAGTTTCTGCAGTGGAGGCAGTGAGTCTGAAATCGTCATGCTGATCTGATACACAACATTACCTGATTGTAAACAAGGTTCAGTTCCTTGATGTACAGAGATATACTGCGTGCCAATTCCACTTAAGTGTCTGTCAAACACTTGGGGCAACTGCAAGTCAATATAGGTTCAATTTGGGTTTGAGTTCATTCGGTGAAGTGGGCACCAGTGTGTTCGCCTAATATTGAGTGGCACCAGTCTCATAGCAAACATAATGAAAGGATTATTCAGTAATGCACATGTAATGAGAAGAATCTTAAAAACCCATGCTTCAAAGAATAGCTCCTGGCTTCTCAATTGAGCAGCTGTTAGCAGGATTAACAAATTTATGGAGAATCGTTCTGAAAGCCTAGGAGAGGTCCGGACACTCATTTCGACAAGGAATAAACTAGACTTAGTGTTGTTAAATCGATGTTTGTGCGTCTTTCTGTCTGGTAGTGATACACAACAGCACTGTGATAGAATGAGGAAGGCAACGCCGTGGATGTGATAGTGTAACCTCCTGACCTTTTGTGTTTCAGATGAACAGCAAGCAGTCAGCGTGAGGAAGTGTCAGAGGATGCTCCTTATCCGTGGGGCCCAGTGCTGAGGGAGGTCCACGGAGCCAACCGGTGCCCAACATGTCTCACCACCAACACTACCATCGAGGCCCCCATGGCCGCACTATGAGCTCTGAGGAGAGGAGCTCCACGCCTATCAACAAGACCTCTACACCGGTTCACAAGAGCGCCTCCTCCTCTTCCTCCTCCCAGCGCGACAGCCGGCAGGTAATTTTCAGGCCACAAGAGGCACCGAGCAGGGATCTGTGTTAAGAGGTAGCAGCAGTCTGAATATATGTAACTCTAGAGAAAAGGTAATATAAGGGAGCAGTGAATGTCATTACGGTTTGCTGCAGTCTTCTGTCAGAGACATTTTCTGCAACAGAAAAACAGACAGATAAAAGGGAATTGGGTCTGGCAATATTCATTCAGCTGTTTTATAAAGTGTGAAACAAAGACGGTGAAAACTATTAATATGTGATGACCTAGTCAGTTTTCAGAAGATTAGCTGCCAACATCCAGCGTCAACCCAAAATCTTCTCTGCAAACCTTGTGCATGTTTCATCATACGGTTTCAATGTATTCCTTGTAGGGGTTTTTTCAAGCCCCCTGAAACCTGGTTTCAAATGATATGTATTGTCAGTAACATTAAATATTTGTGATTAAATAAGCAACAATCAAGTTCAAGTTTGAAAAAAAAAAAAAATCTGAATCACTATTTACAAAAGTTTAATCATCAAAAACTCAAAAGCGAATCTGCGTCATCAGGACAGTGTTGGTGGATCTGATTTGATTGACAGCGGCCTGGCAACATAAGCAACCAGCTCCACAACTGTTATTATTCAAATATTGCTATAAATATTTTCCAACTGAGCCCCCACCCACTTTCTGTGAGATACGCTCTTATTTTACAGTTCAAAGGGAAAGCGCTGAAATATAACCCCTGCAGTATGCCAGTTTAAAGCCCCAGACTGTCCTTAACTCACTGAGCTGCTGTGTCACTGTGGCCGTGCAGAAACACAGGACACCGCAATTGGAGTCTCTGACATCATGGCTTTTCCGTCGGCACCGGCTGATGAATATTTCATGAGGGACAGGCGGAGGCTTGGTGCTCCAGTGAACATGTGGCACGCTCTGGTATGCTGTGTGGGAGCCCAAGCTTGTGTCCACGGGAGGTGGCTCTCAGGGAGAAAAGTTCCTTTCTATAATGTCGCCCACTCGCTTTTGATAAAAAGGCTTTCACAGGTGAAAGGGTTCAGCATTTCATCTCTCCATAATCTCAAAGCCGGCTTTATCTGAAACAGTTGTTATCCATTAATCCTGCTTTTCTTATTCATCTCTTTTAACGTGTTTAATGCAGTCAGATACCAGGCAAAGAAGCAGCCACTAAAATAGAAACAAATTAAGTCTTTGTCCTGTAGGTGCACTTCATTTTGTAAACCTCCTCGATGAAGACCTCAAGATAGACTGTGGCATATTTAAAGAATCAGCAGCACATTGAAAATTTAAAAGGGAATTAGTTCTTGATTGTTGCTCAATGATGCAGCGAAGTACTTGCGGGCAATCCAGATACTCGATGTATCTACTACAGAGGCGAGTGTGTTTTTCAAAGACACAGTTCGACTAACATTTCCTCTGCTGTTTGGTTAAACTGTCTCTGGAGTTTATCCCATTACCATTATAAAAATGCATAAGGAGGGAGCACGTCCCTGGCTGAACTCGAGCTTGAGACCCCTGTTGCATGTCATTGCCCTTTGTTTTCTGTCTGCTTCTCCACCATCAACTCTCCATTACTAGATCTATAAAAATAAAAAAAAGTTTAAAAGAAAAGAAAATGTGTAAGGAAAGAAAGGACAACACATGCATATTTCAACGACAAGAGACACTGGCTGTTAAACCTATTTACATTTCAGTTATTATCCTTCCCTTTGGTAAAAGATAGAGGTACTCAAGACAAGTTCCCCTCACTGCAAGTTGGAAGTCGGGGTGGGACTAATTGTCTTATCACCCAAAAAGTTAAGCAATAGTTTCTTAGCAATAACAAATGGCTTTAATCTCTGAAATGCTGATGGCTAAAAGCTGTAGCTGACATTAACATTTATTTAAACAAAATCAGCAATGTAATGTTTTTAATTTTAATTTTTTTAAATATTATTTTTGCCTTTATTGGACAGTTGGTGGCAGAGAGGCCAACAGGAAACAAGGGGAGAGAGAGAAATGGATATGACATGCAACAAAGGTCCCTTTATAGACTCAAACCAGGGACATTGCGGGTATATGGCATGCACTGTAACCACTGAGCTACAAGGGCGCTCTAGCAACTTAATGTTTTAAAATGTAATTTTTGGGCATTTTATGCCTTAATTAGATAGGGACAGTAGAGAGAAATTACATTTGTATAATGTTGTGGGTTTTTATAACTGTATTGTTTTTCTTTGTGGATCCCAGGAAGAGTAGCTTCGCAATTGCTAATGGGGATCCTAATAAACAAACAAACAAACAAACAGGAAACAAGGGGAGAGACAGACAGTGTGTGACATGCAACAAAGAAATCAAACTGGACATTGCAGCATCTTAACTGCTAGGCTATTGGGGAATGCCCATCAGAAAGTCAAGTTGATTGAGAACACATAAAATATTAACGCTATTAAAGCTAGCCACCAGCTAAACGTACACTATTTAGTTCCAACAAAAACATGTTTTTAAGTTCTCCTGACACTACTGTTGGGGTCGCTGCATATAGAGTTGGGAACAGAAAATGAAATAGCTTGTAATGAACTATGAAAAAATCAAAAGTCAAAATCAACTTTCCTACCAAGAAAAACAAAAGCAACAATTCTTTGAGCAAATGTCCAAAAACTACACCTGTTTATGTTGAAGTGACAAAGCTCTCAAGCATCCATTTGACTTATTATGACTCCGTTAGGAGCACAGCCAGCTACTAAGCTGGGTTTTTGGGTTGGTGGGCAGTGCTAAATGTGTAGCCCCGCCCCATGTGAACAGCAGGTAGCCCCACTCTGATTTCTAGCTTGTAGTGAGGGGCTTCTTGCCCAAAAAAGAGCAATGTTTGCAGAGTAAATACTACTACTACTACTCTACGTCTCTAATATCGATCTGAACTTTATTGAGATGATGCAAAGTTAAGTTTTCCTGCATTTGTTTGTGTATTAACATGTCTGATAGCGTTATTCTGCCTTGCTGTCTGCTCAGTAGGTACTGTGCAGGTTGACACATTGTCAGTGGTCCGTTGTAGAGTATATACTGTACATCTTCCCCCGGGACATCCTGAGGAAGTAGAGTAGACATGGAGAAAAGACCTTAGCTAGCTCAGCTGTGCCTTTTTGAGGAAAAATGAGAGCAGGGCATTTTGTTGGGGGGAAGCCTTAATGAGATCTAGCCCCCATTTTCAAATCAATACATGTCACTTTCCCCTCTATTGATCAATACTGTTCACTCTTGAGATCCTCATGAGAGCAATTATAGGCACCACCTGCAGTAAGCACAAACTCACTCACACTTGCAGTTTGCGGATGAAGACTTTACACGTTGATCCAGGATGTCGCTGCAGCTATCAATTTTTCTGTTGCTACTTGTCATTTCCTGGTCAGATAAGATGTTTGTGGGCCGGAGACAGAAGGAGAGCAACATAGAAGCACTCGTTGTGTTTCTTATGGGAAATATGTAAGACGGTTTCCCTTTAAAGGAAACTGGCTACATTTATGATAGTAAACAACATTTATGCAATTATCAGTAGCTGTAAGATCAGATAGTGGCTGTTTTAAAAATGGTATGTTTTACATTAAATAAACAGACCAACTCAAAAAGGAGAAGAGGATCCTGACAGAGAACAGAAATAAACTGGCAAATAAATTGTTTTAAAAAAAAAAGAAAAACACAGAGGTGGCTCTAATCTTAGTAAGCCTTTCCATATTTATTTTTGTTTTTAGCTGACATTTTGCCACGATTTTCACCTAACCGACATAAACAACTATAACCCCTTTTACTCTGTTGCTGGATTTGTGGAGGTTGTGGCTTATTGTTTGATATTTTATCAGGAAGGATGCCAAGAATAAAAAGTGATGAATTCAGAGTCAGATTTCAACCAAAGTCCAAAACATAGACTGAACAGAAGACGGAGTCAGGCGCACCTCATCACAACATCTTGACTTTGGAACAAAATGATGAGGAAGTTCAGGCTGACACATTCATTTCTTAAAATTATACATGTTTGTGTAGCAGTTTGAGTGTGTTTATAAGTGTGACTTATTAAAAACATAAATCACAATCTTTCAGGGTTATTCAAATAGTGCTGCTCTGTAAGTGGTCGGATCCTATTTAAACCCTTTTTTAAATATTCTTGAATTATTTCTAATTAGGTTTGAACAGTTGTTGAACAATTGCTTACTGTGCTGAACTAATTATTGTCTTTTGACTGAAAAATCTTAACCCATGGTCCAAAAGTTAATAAGTGGACTTTAGGTTTAGACTACTTTTTCCAGGGACGAGCAACATATACTCAAATTCTTGGTTGGTTTGATGTTTTCTTAATCAATCAGTCATCAGCTTCTGTCTTATAAACCAGCAGGTCACATATGTTGATTGTAAGTCTGTAATTAAATCTGTGGTGTTTGCTCTGTCCTCACACTCTCAGGGTGTTAGCTTCTCATGCATGTGGTGTCCCACTGTCTTAGTCAAGCTTTACTGCTGAGCCAGCGAAACACTGCAGTGAAATCCATCCTCACAACAAGTCCTCTGTGGTTTTTAGTTGCTGAAATACTATTGTTCAGTGGTGATTGTAGAAGATAAAGTGAGAACATGTTACAGTTTTTAAAGGACTTAGGTATCATAGCACAGTTTGTTCTTACACAGTGGAAAGACAACAGGAAACCACATACTGTATGTTGCATCTTTAAATATTTAGTATTTGGTATTTTAGTGAAATCACACAGCTACATAATGGTAAGGCTCGGCCCATCATTTTTAAATTATGAGATACACACATACAGTAAGAAATACTATAAATGTCTTACCTCTCAACATTGAATGACTCACCACCCACTCTCAGCCTCAGACAACCCCACATATAACCTATAAAATTAGTACACTCCAACCATATCTCCCTCTGCTGTTTCAATAGACAGTTGAGGCGTTTATATGGAATAGCACAAAAAATGTAGGATTTTGTTGTCAGTTGAAACATAATCACTGGCACAGGCTAAGAATTCATTTTCACATAAATAAAACTTTAGACGGGCGAGTCTGTGCCATCTATTGAAGTAGTTGCAATTCTTTGAATTTTATACCTCATCTCTAGATCACAAATTCATTATCTTTAATTTTCTTGAAATTAACTTTAATTTTCAGGGTTTAATGAGATACGGATAACTCGAGAAAATATGATAAAATCAACTTATTTCATACTTCATTCTCCATTCTAGGCTTCTGCTTCCATCTTCTCTAACTGTGACTGCTGCTTCGATTTACATCTCTCATGAAAGATTTTGTCTGTGTTGTTATTTAATAGCGTTTAAAGCTGCAACTGTTTTGATGATTGCTTTATCTCACATTTAAAGCAGAAATGCCAAAACATTTGATGGTTCCAGCTTCTCAATGTG
This sequence comes from Scomber scombrus, assembly GCF_963691925.1. Classification (NCBI taxonomy): domain Eukaryota; kingdom Metazoa; phylum Chordata; class Actinopteri; order Scombriformes; family Scombridae; genus Scomber; species Scomber scombrus. Next base: position 16,662,464 of record NC_084982.1, read on the forward strand.
AAGATTTATTGTTTTTCTCTGTTTTACATAATGCAAACTTAAATATCTTTGGGTTTGTGGGTTGCTGGTCAGACAAAACAAGACATTTGAAAACGTCACCTCCGGCTGTGGGAAACTACAATGGACATTTTTAACAATTAACAATTTTGAAAATAATTAAGATTAATGATTAAAAGTAATGAAACGAATCATGAGTTGCAGCTCTAGTTGCTTTTTATATTTTATTACACCATTATGTTTTATTGCAATGTAAATACACTGAAGGTAAATAAAGTGAAATGATTAAAGATAGAGACTGTTTAGATTTTAATTTAGATTTTAGTCATGTTGTTCTACGCAGCGCAACCTCTTTAAGATCATGAAACTGTTAAGATTAATATCAGTCAGTCCTATTTCAGCAATCTGCAGCAGTAGGCACTTTTACTCCACATGTAAATCAGTGTCCATGGATGTGTAAGACAAACTTGCCATTAGAAGTGGGCTCTTGTACTGATATTTATAGTGCTGATTTAGCCTAAGGTGTCCCCGAAGAGTATTTGTCCTCTCTCTTGCTCAGTGAGACCTTAACTGTAATAGTTTGATTTATTGCAGTAATAAAAGCTCCACAGAGCTGAGTGTCAGTGCAGGTGTTGCATCCTGTAAGACTTGACTTATGAAACTGACACAGTTAGACTCTTTGATAGATTCAGTTGATGATCAGGATTATGCAACTTCTTTCACCGTTCGCTGTCTTTTTTTGTGAGTCTGACATGTCTTTTTTTTACAAGGCACCCCGTGAAAAAAAAGTGCAGGAAATGTTATCCAGATTTAAATAAAAGCGAAATCAAGGAAAAGTCACCCAGTATCAAAGAACAAGCTTAGCGAACAAACCTTTTAAAATCTTGACACAGAAAAGCAGACATGAATGAATCTACCACAACAATCCTCCATTAAAGGAGTAACCTTACCAAGAGCGACACGCTCATTCAACTTTAAATTGTTCTGCAGCGAGATCAATGAACGCGAGCAGAGTGCAGGAAATCACTTAGGCTTAATTCAGTAGCGGTAATTTCCATATACACCAGTAGCTGGCATGAACTCAGGTTTTTACTCAGAGAGTGGACTGTTCCTCTGGAGGTATCTGTTGATTCGGATCTTAAAATAATGCCCAGGAAAGTGCACTCGATATTGATCGCACAAGCAATTCTTTATTTAGTGAAGTATTGATTTATCAATTTAGAGTCAGTTGAAATTCTGTTTGTTGTGATGAAGATAACACACAGCAGGTTTGTGGGGAAAGGGTTTCTTTTAGGCGGCTGCTTGTTATTGCCAGTTAGGGAGGATTCTTGTCATGTGTAAGGCCGTCATGGTCTAAATAAAGAAGCCTTGATGTATTGATCATTTTACTGGCTTTATGGCACATTATACAGTTGAGTTGTTCAACTTATAATGACATAATGGCTTTGAGCATGAGGAAGCCACTTCCTCTTAAGATATGATTGCTTTGAATGGTGAGAAACATTTTGCAAATGAAGTTGCGTTACTCTACTTCCCCCCCAGTTGCACACAAGGCCACTGAAAGCAGGGGGTGCAGCCGCTGAAGAAACATGACCTCATTACAGGACAGATCTGTCTGCCTGGTCATTACATTAAACAAGCTGTTGTCTCCTTTTGTTAAATTCCCTGCAAACCAAGGTCGGGTGTCCTCATCACACACACTTAAAGGAGCTGTCTGGACAGTTGCGACTTCACACAGTGCAGGGAAGAGCCACAGGCTAATATTTGGTTTGGCAGAGAAGCTTGTGCATGTTAAGCTGTGAATTTTGCTGTAAAGGCTCTGCCACATGAAATTAAAAATCTAACTCCCTTCTGCAGCATTGTTTATAATTGCATTACATTTCATATATTTCATCATAACTGTCTAATAATAAGTACTTCATGTCATGTTGAGATATTTCAACAAAGTTTACAAAACTGTAGACCATTATGCAGTGCAGCCAGAAGACATATTGCATTGACTGTACTGTTGCTTTGGAAACATTGCCACTCTCTCTTTTTATCAAATACAAAAACTCTTGATGTCCTGTGATACTGCTATATTTACTGGTTGGAATAATAATGTTAGTCTGATATGGTTTTTCCTAAAAAAACAATACAATTATTTTAAATTAAAATCCTTACAATGACTTTGTCTCCCTCTGGAATCTTTCATTTCAAAAGTTTAACTGCTGGACATGAGATGCCCTGTACTTCTGAAAAGTCCATTATTAGTGTATACACACCAGATGCTTCAAGCTTCCACATCACACTTGTATTTAAGTTGCATGTTGTTATAGTACTGCTCATAGTCTCCAGCTGATGAATGTGAAAGAAGCTTTCTGGTGTCAAACTCTGCACATACATCATTGTGCACAGTGAAGCTCAAACATCCAACTGAAAGAACACAAAGAAAAACATATATTTTAAGTGCAGAGGGGCCTAACTATATATGGGACTTGAATGGGTCCATACCTGAACAGATAAGCAACAGAGAAAGTTCATTTTTATTTAGTATGTGCTTAACAATCAAAAACTCTGCAAGTACTGTGTAGATGTGGTTTAATCAGATTTTGTTGACAGCAGCCTGGCAGCTTCAGCATCAGATTTTATCCGAATGTTGCTATATCCTGATTAGTGCACAGATGTACATTGACCTTTACTAACTGAGCTCCGACTACTTCAAAGCAGTAAGACAAACACAGAGAAAAAACATTATATCATTATAACTTTGACAAAAAAGTTTGTGTTTATGTTGGACTTCAGCACATTTTAGGATCTTTAAAGGCAATCTGGGAAATGTAGGGGTATGCTAGCCAAAAAGTAGACCCACTCTAAACTTGTGTTTAAGTGACTAATGGGGACAGCCACTTTTGAAATCGGTCCAGTGTCGAGCGAGAGCACTGCAGCCAGCGGTTGCAAAATGGGCTGTAATGTAATCTGACAGGCAATTGTTCACCTTTAATGTACGTCCACTAAAAGTGCTTTTTTTCCGCTGACAACATTACGGAAAGAACCTGACAGAGAAATAAACATTTTTCTTTACCTTTCGCTTGATCTTTCTGAAATTTCGCAAGGGTTGTTATATATATGTAATATTCAGCCATGACTAAAAATCTTTGAGATAAGTTACGTTCTCTGTACTCCCAACACGTCAAACTCCTCCCGGAACTCCTCTCTCCAACTCTGTTATGGCTGAATATTTAGCTGATATTTAGCACATCTATCACCTGTGTCAGTTTCCCTTTAAGAAACTCTAAGTCAGGATTTTCTGCAAGTAGTCCATTAACTAATATGAAAAATCCATAAAATTGTGTGCTTTGCTTTGTCCTTCAGATAAATACATCTTCAAATGAGAATCATAGTAGGAATGTAGTGCTAATTAAGGACCAAAGCATGTGAAAGAGATGTGACTCTCATTCTTTATTAACAATTAATTACTAATCACACATCCTGCATAGATTCTTTTTTTTGTCAATCAACAAGTCAACCTATTAGACTTAAAATAAATGTGTGTGTTGAAGTGAAAGTAATAACGAAAGCATTTTCAGCTGGGACAAACCAGATGGGTCATGTAAGGACAGTACAGCAGGATGAGCTTTTCCTGTTATGAGACATTCAACTTTGCTTCCATCCAAGCTGTGATCCTGTGGTTCCCAATGCTCCCTCCCGCTCCCCGACAGTGGGACAACGGTGTGATGTCTTACCTGTCCCTGCCTGACCCTGCCATCCCTCTACTCCAGAGACGTCACTTTGATTTACAGACCCACTAGAGGCAGGAAGAGCAAAGTCAGGAGAAAGCTAATGGAGTGGAAATGCTGAGAGAGCGAGAGTAATTTTAATGGGGCAGTATTTCTGTAAATGCATAGTACACACGAAAAGAATAAAGAAGAGTCAACTTTTCCTGTCAGTCAGATTACAGACGTGACAGGAACACCTTCTTTATTTTATTACAGCAAATGTTTCTCCTCTTTTCTTCTTACTCTGATGGTGTGAGTAGATTAGTTCTGACACAGCGTTGTATTTTTATTCTTCTCTAGGAGGCAGACAGCTGGGAAATCATTGAGGGGCTGAAAATTGGTCAGAGCAACGTCCAGAGGCCAGATAAACATGAGGGCTTTATGCTGAAGAAACGGAAATGGCCCCTGAAAGGCTGGCATAAGGTAGGCACAATAGCTTTTGTTGCTGGAAAAACGCTTTAACACTTGCTTCCAGAATGTTAAACAGTCTGTTCAGTAAAGTGCTATTGCTTAAAAGAAGTTCCCCTTGTCATGCACCTTGCTTTACCCTCTCTGGGCCTCTGTCTAAAGCACTTAAAGGATACTTCCTTTGAAGGCACCGCCTTCAGGATCAGCTTAACTATTGTTTCCTCAAAACACTTGAGCGCTAATTGAAACCAGTTCCTGATGTTCACATATTTAGACGCACAACACCATCGAGCACACAGTGTTAACCTCCCACAGTTAATATTGAGAGAATAAACTGTAGACAACATTGCATTTGTGTTGAATCTAGAGTAAACAGCTCCAAATACATGATCTCAGATGTGATCTATATTAAATATGTGCCCTCCCTCGTATTTAACTAACACTTTTTTTGTGTGCGCATGTTTTCTCTGCAGCGTTTTTTTGTTCTGGACAATGGTATCCTGAAGTACTCCAAGTCCCCCATTGATGTAAGTAACTCTGACTTAAACCCACAGGCAGAACCAGGGCAGTCTGGCCTGACATCAGCTTGGCTTGGCAATGAGTCAGCAAAAACATCTGCAGTGAGGGTCATGATGTTCAAAATGTTTCAGCACGCCTTGTCACTTGAAAACTAAGATTAAACTGACAAAAAAAATGAGAATTGGACGCACTTAGAGATGATTGCGAAGAAACCAAAGAACACAATTTGGATCACTTCATTAACCACAATTCAGTACAAGTTCAATTACATAAATGATTATCAGTACAAGTGCTGTATGTGCATGTGCTTATCCTGTAATATCATATAAGACAAAAATATTGGCTGATTGATTGATTTGTTTCAGCTCTAGAGTCTGATAAGGGTCTTAAGAGTGAAACGTTATAGTTATGATCAACAGCTTGGGGGATTCTTTGGTTTCCTCACATTTTAGGGTGTGAAAAATATGACTAACTGTAAACTGAAGAAATGTGTATCTGTCACCTGCATCAGATCCAGAAAGGCAAACTGCATGGCAGCATTGATGTCGGCCTCTCCGTCATGTCCATCAAAAAGAGGGCCCGTCGCATCGACCTGGACACTGAGGAGCATATCTATCACCTGAAGGTAACACTGAGGGAAAGAGTCAATATTGTCATTACAGTACTGATAAACAGAAGGTCAGCGGATGAGAGATGAGTTCTGTGTCTTCTTCCTCTTCAGGTCAAATCTCAAGACATCTTTGATGCCTGGGTGTCCAAGTTGCGTCATCACCGGCTTTACCGCCAGAATGAAATCGTGCGATCCCCTCGGGAGGCCACGATGCGAACGTTTCCTCCACCAACTGTTATAGAGTCAGCCCAACCTGCCCCCAGTGTGGTACATGAAGCCAAGGTGAGCTTCCCCCCCCCCCCCCCCCCCCCCCCCCCCACATAGTGCTTTTTAGTGCTCACAAATTGCCAGAAAATCATGATTAAATTCAGAAAATATTTTCCAACTGGCTTTTACGTAATTAGAAACTGCACTCTTTTACTTCTTAGCATCATTAGATTTGATGATAATCAATATAATAATGGACCTTTCTTAACAGAGAAGTCAGACTATTTTTTATACTATTACGGGCTTAAATGTAATCTCTCTCTTTTTCTGCTCTGAGCAGAGTGCAGTAACTTATTCAAGAAGGCTATGTCATTGGAAATGACAGTTTGCCTCGTTGATTTTGACTGGAAACTGTGATAGTGCACCAAAATATCATCCAGAAGCAAGGAAGTAAAAGTCGCTGAACATTCACAGTAATGACAGGCAGTCAGGTCAGATAAAAGTTTGTTGTTCGGTTGTGATCTGCCACAGCTGACATCTTTATACCGATCGCTTTGTGGTGTGCAATGTTTTCTCTTCAATTACACTAATTTCATAGTTACATTTATATAAAAATACTGATGGCCAAAACCATTGTTGTAGTAGATGTGATTTAAACACGTGTTCCACAATGTTTTTTGCCCTGATCTGCCTGCTGTATTATGTGGCTGATTGCTAGACTAATGGCTGTGAATGTGTAGACAGATATCTGTCTAATGCAGTAATGCTGTGAGGTAATTGCACCCAGATCATTAAGATAACATAAATTGTAGTTTGTGTAGACTGTTTCCAGTTCAGTGTGAAGCTTCTTTTATCTTTGGCAATGTGTCCTAACTGTGTGTAAATGTGAAGATGCTGCAAGTGCAGAAGTGCTCTCCTGGGAGTGTGTCTCTGTGCCTCACACAGGCCAGATCTAGATTCGGAGCAGCTGCTTCATCCTGATGAGCTCCCTCAGAAGAACAGCTTAAATGAAAGACTCAAATCCAAGAGTCAGAATTAACTGCAACATCAAAGACTTAGAGAGGAAAACATTCAAAGTCTCCTGCACAAGCTTAAGAATGCTTCAACACAGCAGCTGTACTTACACCTAACTGCAGATATTGAAACACCTCATTCTTGACGTCTTCATTTTATTTAACCTGCTCTATTCCATTAACTTATTTTGTACTATTATTTTAAAATGATCAAAGGCACAGTGCACTTTCATGCAGTTTAATGCAGTGACAGAGTTACAGAAAACAGCCAGTCTGCTCAATAGTTACACTTCAGCTATTGTAGGTGGGCAAAATCCTTGAATTGACTGCTTCTCCTTGTCCCACATTAAAAATTCCAGGTCCTAGGAATATGCAAATATTATTTATAGTAACTAATTCAACTACAGGACACAAGATGTCTTTCACCTCCTTGAAAAGTCCATTCTCAGTGTATGTGCACTGGAGGCTTCAAGTTTCCACGTCAAACATATGTAAATTGCATACTGGCCTGTGATTGGCTCTAAACCAGTTTGATGTCACAAATCCTGTTTGTAGATACACGTTCTTAAACTGAGATTTAAAGTTGGTGCAAAGGAACTTTTCCCCTTCATCAGATGAATGTGAAAACAGCCCTCTAGTGTCAAACTATGCATAAAGCTCAAACAACTAATTACCAATAAACAAAGCACATTTTTGAGTGGAAAGGGACTTTATTTTATTAAACTTTATTGAAGAAACATCTATAGTCCAACTTTCATGTGTTACGCATGTTACTGCAAAGTTACTACTAAATAAATTCTGTGTCTATTCTCATATCACTGTACAGCAGGCCAAGCCCAGCAGCTTGCCGTGGCAGCCGGTGGTCCCCAATAACAGCAGCAACAGCAGCCTGCCTGCTTCCTACAGTAACGGCCAGAGCAAGGTGGTAGCTTGGCTGCAGGAATCAGAGGAAATGGACAAATGTGCAGAGGGTGAGGACAGTTTTCCTTCATATGCCTGGAACAAATCTGATTTCACAAAGGGGAGGATTAAATCACGCCTCAGGCTTTACAATAAGTCTTTCAAACCATGAGGTGTATTGATGACCATTTCATGACACATGCTGTAACACTGAATGTGTTCGCGTGGGTGTGAATTTCATTTTTCAGAGCTTGCACGATGCCAGTCCAATCTGACCGAGCTAAGCCGGCTACTGCAGAGTCTGGAGATTCTACAAAGGACACAGTCAGCGCCCAACTTCACAGATATGCAGGTTAAACACACACACAAACACCTACATGCTATTCAGATAGCAGGGGAGGCAATTCAATTACTGTTTCATTTACAGGTTTCTATCTGCAGTGCGTGTGTGTGTGTGTGGAGGTGGTCTGTAGCTGTTATTACTCAGGTAATGATTGAGGTGTGTCAGTCTAAGAAAAGTGCAGTCTTTTAAAACCTTAGCATTCACTCTCATTAGGATTCAGCGATGCTTTCAAAACATCTGCCCACTCCTCTAACTGATCAGAATCTATAACATTTTATTTTTTGGACTGAAAAACTGATTTTTTTAACACCGCACACTCCATTTGCCTCTAAATTTTGTTTGCAACTCATTTTTGGGGAATGTCATCTATTTTTGTCATTTCACTGCAATCAATTGTGTGTGTGCTAACATTTGCTTTATGTATTTGTGATGTGTTTGTCCTATTAACCACACCTTTGCATATTCTGATCCACGTGTGCCACATAGACCAATTGTGTAGAATTGTCAAAGAAAGAAAAGCGCTTGAACAGAAGATGGCGAACAAAAAGTGTCGGCAAAGATCCAAAATTCCAGCTTCAGGTACCTCTCTCAAGATTTCCACAACTCAAACACACACACACACAGGATTTTTGCAGTAACTCTCAGTGATTCAAACTCGTCTATGAGCTTTTATGTCTAGTTAAAGTGCTCTTGAGCAAAAATTAAACGTAAAGTGTAATTTGACTGCTTTCTTCACCTCATTTAAGAGAAGTTTTCACATCACACATACACAGTTGGGACAAAATGTGTTTTTTTTGTTCTTTTATTTGTTGTTCAGCTGGCACTTGTGTGTTGTTGTCATGGCCTCAGTATTTTATTTTATTTTTACTAATTTACCCTTATTTTGCTTAACACATTCATCTGTGCTTCCTGAAAAGATTTGAAATGTGCTTTCAGACACTTTTCATGTACTTGAAGCTTTTCTTTAAATCCATCACCATGCTGAAGGGAGTTTTAAACACTTTTCTTTAATGAACAAATACATTATATAATATAAAGCATCCTTAATATTCTACCTTCTGGGGCACTAGAGGTAACAAGTCAAAGAAAACTGGACCTCCTGTATGGTGATAAAGTTGTGTGAGGTCAATACATTTCCAGTGACATATCAGATGACTAAATGGTCAATGGTACTATTACAGTATATACTGGTTCTTGGTCAGACACACAACACCAACATTACTGTGCCTCCCAGTTGATTGACAGCTGTCCTCTGTGGTCGTGATCTCTCTCCAGGTCCCTCTCTCTGCCAGCATGTCCCCCATCCGCCTCCACTCATCCAACCCCAACCTGTGTGCAGAGCTGGTGGACTTTCAGCCCCCTGTTTCACGGCTGACAGACAGCGTAGACTGCGCCAGTGACTACATTAAACTTCAGGAGGAATTCTGCACCATTGCCCAGAAAGGTAAGCAGGCAGCATGCATGGCTGCAGGCTTCAGGGGTTATTAGTTTAATTATTCTGGTTTGTCACAACTTGGATTTAATTTATTTTATTTTACTTCCAAATATAATAGTTCAGAGAGTCTGGATTTAGTACTGATCCCCCCACCCAATCCATCCATCAATCTCACCATGTTACCATATCCATAGCAATTAATTTAGTAAGTACAGTGTTATCCTAACCTCAGCTAAAGACGTTTTTCTGAAGAACTGAGAGCAATCACCACATCAATAAATATTGTGCAACACAACATCCTGCAAAAGGTCGTCACTCACTCAAAACATTTAACCTGCGTCATGTGTCAGCACAAAAATTAAATCTACCTTTGTCATTGCTTAAGTCAGGACAGGCTAGTCTATGAAACTGATATTGAGTATAATTGAATTTCAAGATTCATCTGCTGCAATATCTTATTACAGAAATTGATTAAACATTTATGGGTCACAAAGGATATCTGGAATATTTTGCAAATTAAAACAAAGACACCAATACACCAAAAAGTCAAGAAGGCTAACTCAATGCACCACTGGGTCAACTGAAGATGACTGTACTAACCATTTCCATTTGCAGACTGAGCCATAGCAACTGAGAAATACTGTGGGAGTGGGGAAGGATAATTATTTCTATTTGTCTCATCTCTTTGCAGTCCACTCTCTGCTGAAGTCGTCCTTCAACACAGTGGCTATAGAGAAAGAAAAGATCAAACAGATTCTGTGTGACCAGGAGCAGTCAGACCAGTCAACCCAGATCAACTCTCTCAGGAAGTCTCTGTCACAGGTAATGAGTTGTCTACTCATGATGCCTCTTTCTCTTTAATCTTAGATTTATTCAATCTGAATCTTTATTGGACATATTTAACCCTTTTAAATTATAAGTGCTAAGCATGATGCTGTCTTAACATATAATTAATGTGTCTGTGAACTCACACACATTTTGTAGTTGTTGTGTTATACGATGTGTTGATGATGAGACGCACAAGCTCAAGTTTATTTTGAGCAGTTACAGTAATCACAATTTAAAAAAAGATGATGTGTGGAGACGAGAGCAGAGGCAAGTGAGTCGTGAAAAGTCCAATCATCTTTTCCCATATTAATTGGTGAGAGAGAGAAATGTGCCGTGCAGTTCATTAACTCTCCTCCTTAGGGCTGTCTCTACCCCAGTGATTTAATTGGATTGTTCCTCTGCTAACAGTTGACATCATTTTGGTAAATTGTTTCTGCTGCTTTATCGCTGCTTTGTTCCTAATTGGATATTTGTGTGACAATGTTGTCACAGGCTGGAGGTCATGCTCAGTCATGGTTGTCATGGCTACAGCTGCTGGTGTCATGCATTTTAATCCCTGAGGGAAGTTAATCAACTTTGTCTTTTTGACATTTTATTTCACATGTATACACAAACTTAAAGCATACTATAATGAATATTTGTACATTTACAATGGATCACAACGATGACTTCTTCTATGTGAAAATGGTCAATCATAGTGATGAACACACAGAGAATTATCACTGACTCTGCAGTTCTCCTTGGCTCTGGGCACCATTTTAATGTCTTTCAGCTCTTTTTCAGCACCAAACAGCAAACACTCAGCAACTAGCATGTGAACATAATGGAGCATTTAGCAACTAAAGAGCCAAATATTTCCCTCAGGATTTGGTGGAGACCAAAAACAGAGCTAAAAGAGAGTGACTATTGGACTTAGATTCACCAGGTAGCCAGATATAACTCCAGATAACTTCATATCAGTGCTAATTTTGCTCAGTATCTGCTGGATATGTAAATAGGCAACTGTTTGTTAACAAGTTCATTGTAGCATAGAGTATAACAACAAAGTATAATACTGTGGATGAGTGTTGCATTTACTTTACTTTTGTCCCAAGACTAATTAAAAATGTCACCCAAATGTGGTGGAGCTTTACATGAGAAAGCAAATTAATACGTTTTTTTTAATTACTCAGGCCCTGTCCCAAAACGCAGAACTTCGAACCAGACTCAACCGCATCCACTCTGAATCAGTCCTGACAGAACAAGTTGTCAGTGTGAACATCATCTCGACTGATGAGGTAGGTTACTGTGGTCAGTCTGTCGCTGACAGTACTAATATCTGACTGCTACATTGATAAAACAGCAGACTCCAAGGCTGTCCAGGTAGTCATAGAGTTTGCGTCCTGCGTTTGTCAATTGCACTATTGATTCCTGTCATTATAGATTGATGGGTTTTCCAGTACGCGCTGGCAGGTGAGCTTAAAGGATCATTATTCTATGCAGAAACTGACATCAAGGTTAATGGAAGAAATAGCTAATTAGAAATGGATGGGAGCTCACCCTCTGGCAAGGATACACCTGCTATAAAATGAACGCTGTGTTGTCTTCTTAAGCTGTTTGTTTTTGCTCAGGCACCTTTTGGTTCTTAAACCTGTCGTCATAGCAAGGAACAGTGAAGGTCTCATGCGTTTACATGTGTTTGCCCGCAGGCTGTGGAACAGATGGGGATCCCTCTGACTCAGCAGGCCTCTAATGAGAGCCGACTCTCCATGTCGGAGTCTGTCTCCGAGTTCTTTGATGCCCAGGAAGTGCTTCTGTCAGCCAGCTCATCAGAGAATGAGGTATAACGGGGGGAAGTGGCTGCTGAATTTTTGAAAAATTATGTCATGAACAATGAGGAAGTGGATCGAGGGAGGGAGTTCAGGGTTTCCCACAGAAAATGTGTTAGTTAAGGTGGTGGGGAGCAGTGAGACGTGGGGGGGGGGTACATTTTTAGTTTTTGTTGACATTGTCAAAAATGTGATAATTCCACTTAGTTTATTACTGAGGTCGTACTAAGAGGTGGTGGTGTACTTGGGTGCATTATATTGAAAGGTGTTCCTAATATTTTGCCCTCCTCATGTATGTTGATGGAATGGACAAAATATTAAGAACACCATTCAATATAATGCATCCTAATACACCACAATCACTCAATAATGAAAATAAAGCAGAATTTTCACCTTCTTGTTAAAAAATGTAGTATAAGCTTCATAAATGTAGAATTTATAGCAGTATGCTGTATTGGATTAAATTAGATTGCACAGGTTAGGCCAGTGAGTCTATCTTATATAGTTAACTTATTCTCTGAACTATATTTTATAGTAATTACAAGTTATATAGTATTATACAGTTAAGTAGTGATATTCAGCTTCAGTAGCATCACGTTTTTGTTGAATCTGCCTCACTCTCTCTCTTCAGGACTGCTGAATGAGAAAGCCTGAAACGTGTTGCTATAGTAACGTCACAGTTACCTGTCTGAGGATTAACGTTGTTAATGATGACATCACATGGCGCTGTTTTCATTAGTTTTTCTGAGCAGGTTCTGCCTCAGATGATGTAGATTTATGTTTTAACCAGCGGTCTGTGTTTGTTTCCTTAAACTTAATATCACTGTTAGCGTGTCTGTGTTATGCTAGCGGGAGGTACAGCGACAGCTACAGGTGTGTTCAGGGTCGAAGTCAGACAGTCGGACATAGAGGTTCCGGCCAGTCGTCCTGCAGTAAACACCGCTGCAGACGTTGGTTGAACATTAATATACATCGCTGTAAATGTGGGCGGGAATATAAGTGTTGGATTTGCGGGAATCAATTAAATTGTGCACAATACCTGCAAGGCCCTGATCATATATATATATATATATATATATATATATATTTATTTTTGTTTTTTATTTTTTATTTTTTTAAGACGTTAGTTAAGGCGGCAGGCGTGTGTTGCTAAGGCGGCCGCCTTAACTGTAAAGTGCTGTGGGAAACCCTGGAGTTAAACATCACTGTGGTGGAGCTGGAGTCAGTCAGCAATTAAAGGGTAATCTGGGTATTTTTCAACCTGGACTCTATTTTCCCATCATTTGGGGTCTAAGTGACTAATGGGGACATTAGTGCCTTGTTTTAGCCACTCTGACAGGCTCAGATTGGTATTGTAAGTGTCTGATAAAGATAGTTAACACAGTAATTAGCCACCTGCAGCAGCATTATGGCTGAACAATACTGGAATTACCTTTTAATGAGAGCTCCATGAGAGGTTAAGGTAGCATATAATGAAAAAGTCAAACAAAAGCAGACAGGAGCACCCCTTTTCAATCTGCCCTGAGGTCTAAATCCTAGTTTGGGTTCAGTTGTATCCTAGAATTATAACACTCCTCTTTTGTATCTCAGGATTTGTAGCATTTTGCTTTGTTTAAGAAGGCAGTTTAGTCCATCACTCAAAACAATCATTTCTGCCTGCTCTGAACAGCCAGCTCCAAATATATGCAGTCTCTGAGGAGCCATTAAGGATTATGGCTCCCCAGGCATAGACTGAGCCATGCTGAAGGATTACTCACCAAGGAAATTCATCAAACCCCATCCTGTAGCTCGAAAAGCAGCTCATTCACACCCACTGTCGGCCAAACCCTCACCAGCAATAGGCCACTGTAATGGAAGCCATTACAGCAAGTGGCCACACTACACTCCTCTTTGGCAGCGTCAATGGCCTCATTGTGTTTGCTATATATAAAGCATGAAAATGCTGCAGTGTCTCATCTTATGATTACTGCAGTGGGACAGATAGCTGGCGACTGCTGCAGTTTGTTAGCCACTGGCAAACTGCAGCAAGCGTGTGTGCATGTGTGTGGCTAAAGCTGTCTGCTACTCAATCAGAAACTGTGTTGTACTCTATTGCACTGACTCACTCCGCTCCGTACCTGTTCCCCTTGCAGGGCTCAGACGATGAGTCATATGTCAGTGATGTGAGCGATAACATTTCGGAGGACAACGCCAGTGTGACTGATAACGTCTCCAGACAAAGTAGGTCTGATTCTGCACCATCACTAACCTACACGAAGCATCTGTAATTTTCTGTTAGAAAAAGGGCAAAATTCATGTAGGAGGAGATCCCACTCAGTGGATTATCCGTGCCTCTTCTTAAACGTCCACGCATGCGCGCACACACACATACACACACACACTGGTACAGTACTGGCAAGCTAATTTATCAGCGTGGCTGAGGCAGTTGACTTTGCAGGGCTTCTCTGTGCCAAGGGCTTCTCTCTGGCTTTATGAAAGCTATCTATGTGAGGAGAGATGATATATCTCTCCTCCATCTCTGTCACATACCACACAGGGTTAGATAGTATGTCATCATCATGAAAATACTTATTGTATGTTCTTGTACAAGTCTGAGGTGTCTGGAAAAAGTTCTGAGCTGGTTTTCATTTTTTTTAGGGATTGCTTAAAAATTTAAGTATGTAATAAAATGTAAGTAATGAAAGAAAGAAAAAAGTCTGAATACATGTACTGCACATTTTTTATGTGGACAAGCTGTCATTACAGTCTTTTTGATGCTCTGAAGAATGACCTACTGCAACAAGTTTGTGCAGAGCTATCAGCTTCTATTGGCTCTTTATGAGAGCCAAAAAAAAAAAAAAAAAAATTCAGTCAGGAAATGCCAGACTGCGAACAAGCAAGAAAGCTGCTTCTCAAGGGGAAAGAGCCTTTGTAGCGAGGGAATAAAGGTGTCAGTGTATTTCAACCAAAGTGCTTTTTGAGTGGTACAGCAGCATCTAAAACCTCCTAATCCAGCACCTTTCAGATACTGGATTCGCCAATTTAATACGTTACTTTCAGAAACTGACACTCACACCAACTTCACACAGTGATTGTCCAGGCGTGTGGAAATGACAATTAAGCAGGGTTTGAGCTTCTCCCTTTTTCACACAATCATTTTTGTCATTTTTTTGGATTTTTCTTGGATTTTTTTAAGGCTGGCTGAATCGGGATCGTCTTCAGGATCATCTTTTCTATCAGAGTGCTTATCCTTATTTTACTTGAATGGCATCTTTAGTTCTTTTATTTTACATGACTGTAATTGGTTTCTTATTCTGGTCCAGTTAATGTTTTTTTATTAACTAAACATTTTCCATCTTATTATACTAGATTTTATTTTATAACTCATTGATTTTAATTTGCTGCTTTCTGTGAGGCACTTAGTAACCTGGGTTTTGAAAATGCTCTATAATATACAGTAAATTGTATAATAAAATTTGTAATATTATTACAATGTTTTATTTATTTTATGTTAGAACTGCAGTAACTTGTACGGATCATTTTGTAGCACGTATGGGCAGTTATGAAGTGTAATCTCTTCACAGTGGCCAATGGAGACTTTGCTGGCTGTTCCTTCCGTAACGGGCGGCGTACCTGCCTGCCGGCGCCCTGTCCTGACACCAGCAACATCAACCTCTGGAACATCTTGCGAAACAACATCGGCAAGGACCTGTCCAAAGTGTCCATGCCCGTGGAGCTCAACGAACCTCTCAACACCCTGCAGCGCATGTGTGAGGAACTAGAGTACAGCGAACTGCTGGATAAGGCTGCTGAGACCGAGGATCCCTTTGAACGCATGGTCAGTCACAAGTACTCTGTCAGCTCAAATGTTAGTCATGTGAGGTATTAGATCTGAAGAACATAATACCCCCCCCCCCCCTTAACTGCTCTTCATGAAGCACGTTCACTTCTGTGGAGCAGATTTCGAGAGTGGAATCTGCGGCTGAGGATTTGCAAGTTGAATCTCAGACTTAACATCTTAAGTTTCTGCTGTGTTTTTATGTTTTCCATACGTGTTGTTTGTTGATATGTGAGGTGACAAGCTAACGTAAATAATCTCTCACTCAGAGGGGTAGCTGCGAGTTGGCAGTACGCTCCAGTGCAGCTGTCGACCTTGCATCCTCCTATTTTTATCCGTCTTCTTACCTTTTGATAGCACCCAGTGCATACTAATGTTCAGCTTATTCGTGACAAAGCCTGTTAATATGAGCCCGCTAATCCTCTTGTTTATGTTGGCTGTGTTGTTCTGACTCTCTGACAGGTTCTCGTTGCTGCTTTTGCCATCTCAGGCTACTCATCCACTTACTACAGAGCAGGAAGTAAGCCATTCAACCCGCTACTCGGAGAGACTTATGAATGTATTCGAGAAGACAAGGGCTTCTGTTTTTTCTCTGAACAGGTACATTTGAGCATAGATTATGTTGTGATTATTAGTGATATTTCATGCATTTTATACACCCGTATTTTCTTGTACTTCTTCTAATTTTTCCTTTTTGTCAGATAATCGGATAATTGGATCTTTTACAGTATATTTGTTAAGATGGACAACACAAGAGTAAATAATCAAAGCTCACTCCTGACCATGACAACAAAAGCTGACGAAATAATGTCACCACAGGCTCCATTTAATGGCTGTTGAAGCTTTCAATCATATCCTATGATCTATATTAGCCGATGGATTTTGACCAGGTGTCACGGAAACTGTCTTTTAAGCACTTCAACTCCACATTGGCTTAGAAATTGAGCTTCACAGTTCACTCTTGAGCTTGCAAACTGCAGTTTTTGATCATGCAATATATCTCTGGTTTATAAAGAAATAACTGCAGTATTGTTTTTGGTTGAACTGAGTAACTACTAACAGTACAAATGAGGGAGTTTATATACAGTATATCTCCTCCTCTCCTCATAGAAATCATGTCACACACACATTCACATTGCTGTTGTAACATCTTTTAAGGCCCCTTTTTAAGGCTGTCTGAGATGAAAGTCGACAAATGTGAGACCAATCAGAATACAACATGAAATGACACAGAATACACTGGCTGCTGTGACATTTTGTAAGTGTTAGGGAGTTCAGGGGTAGAACACATTCTCAGTCTCCTTAATATGAGGAGAACTGGCAACACACAGATAACATAATGATGGTGGTGAAACGATGAAGAACTCTGTCACTTTGCCGCATTTTCAAAACTTCAGAGCAGCACAAATGGATGATACAAGCTGAAGACGCGCCTCTGCTTTGATACACTTTTATCTATTTACATCGTAGCGCTGAGATTCACCTTACAGCACACAATCTGACAGCCTCAAACTCTCAAACTGATACAGTCTGACACAGATTGTAACCAAGATTTTACTACAGGCATCTCGCACACTGTGACATGCAATTAATTTACACGATTGTTGCTGTCGCACAATCTAAAGGCGCATTTCACTGAACTTTTCAAGACCGCACACTGGATAACTTTGGTGTACAGTAAACTAGGGCTGCAACTAAAGATTATTTTAAGTATACTAATTACTTTTTAGAATTAATCAAGTAACTGTTTTGTCTATAAGATGTGAAATAGTGAAAAATACCCATTACATTCGCCTGAAGATGGTGCAAATTTTTCAATCACTTGTTTTGTCTGACCAACAGTTTAAGCCTAAAATATCTTGTTCATGATCATTTAAGACAGAAAATGCAGAAAATATTCACATCAAGAGAGCTGCACTTGTGAAATGACTGTAAAATAATTAAGATACAAGATGCTATGTAATTTTCTGTTGACCCACTAATCCACTTATTGCTTTTCAGCTGTGCAGTGAACTCACTGTTTTGTTGCATGTCTTGCATCATGTTCTCTGTTTGGAGACTGAAAGACATTTATATGATGTGTAATTTCAACAACAACAGCTGTCAGACTGTATTTTTTTTATCTTTTCTCCCAGGTGAGCCACCACCCTCCCATCTCCGCCTGCCACTGCGAGTCGAAGAACTTCACCTTCTGGCAAGGTAGGTTACATACCTAATTAGTGAGGGATTTTCTACTTGGGAACTCTCATTGGAGAGAGCCAACACATCTCAATTAACCTCTTTAATATCCAGATGAATTTGAATAGATTTAAAGTAAATTTCTTAACATTTGAGAAAAAATGAAGGAATGTGAAGGTTCAGCGTATTGTTCTTGAATTTTTCAGATGTAAGATGGAAAAACAAATTCTGGGGGAAATCAATGGAGATATTACCAGTCGGCACCGTGAATCTCATGATTCCCAGGTAACTCGAACTTCATATCTGAAATCATAGGTTTTATCCCTGCAGTCATCTTATTTGGCGAGTTTCAATATCCCATACATCTTATATTTACTCAATGTGTCACTGAAATTTCTTCTAAATCAGTGGATTGTGTTTTATCAGTGATCACATTAAAAAAAGAGAAATATCCATGTTTAAAATTTCTGAAAATAAATACTCAAGTGGTATGTTAGTCGTGTTTCTATCTATACTGTCCCATTAAACGTTTGACCAAGCAGAAATTGTGAAACCTTGACGTCTCCTCTCTCTAAAGTAGTTTTCTGTCCTTCATAATGTCCTTTAGAAAGGACTGAGACCTTGTCTGCTCCCTCATCCTGAATACAAATGTCTAATGCATGCTGATGTGGGCCAGAGGAATCTATAAGGAGTTCTAGCCTGCAATTAATGCTTGTGATGGGGAGGTTTAGAGAGGGGCACAACTATTTTTATCACACAATATGTTGAAAATCTGGTGCTATTTAAAAAAAAAAAAAAGATCAAGATTTTTTTTTTTCTGTTAATCAATCTGTATTTTCCTATCTATCTCGGACAGAACAAGGTGTCACATATTATTATGTATGTATGTTACGTATTTGTACATTCATGAAGATTTCCAGGACAGTTATCATCTGGGTTTATGTTATTATTGTGTCTTTCCAGGTTTGGAGATCAGTATGAATGGAACAAAGTCACCACCTGTGTGCACAACATCCTGAGTGGACGACGGTGGATCGAACACTACGGGGAGATCACTATTAGAAACACAAAGAGCAGCGCCTGCCTCTGCAAACTTACATTTGTCAAGGTAAAACAGCAGGACTCAGTGATACCTGTTGGTCAGGACTGATTTACTATAACTGCACATTTCTAACATAGTCAAAGCTGATTTTGCAGTGTTTGTCTTTTAGGGAAACTACTGGAGTTCTAATGTGAACGAGGTCCAAGGATTTGTGATGGATCAGGAGGGGAAAGTGATCCACAGGCTTTTTGGAAAATGGCATGAGGGCCTTTACTGTGGCGTCCCACCTTCTGCCAAATGTATTTGGAGGCCAGGTAGGCATCGGTTCCTCATCCAACCTTTCACATAAGACTTTTAACTGGTGTAAGTTTTAAAAAAACACAGTGAAATGATTGGAAGTGAATGGCACATAGATGAAAAATACAGAACTACATCAGGGAAGATAGATATTGCTCCCTGGCACATTTTAGTAAATAAGGTAAAGGATCTTTAGATCAAACAATGTTGACTTTTAAATGTTTATATTTTTGCTCATTATTCTTTCTTCATCAGGCTCCATGCCCACAGACTATGAGCTGTACTACGGCTTCACCAGATTCGCCATTGAACTGAATGAGCTTTGCCCCGAGCTGAAAGATGTCCTGCCACGAACAGATGCCCGATTTAGGCCCGATCAAAGGTACAGCATCACATCCCCACCAACAAACACACGACCAGCTGACAGAGAACATTACCACCATCGAGTGAAAAAACAGTGGTAAACAGGATTGTAACATCAGTTAATCTTCTGTTAGTAGAGATTGAGATGTTCTGCATAATAAAAGTTATGCTTTATGACAACCTGACATACTGTATGTTTTTACTGAGAGGGGTCGTTTGGTTCACACAGGCATCTGGAAGAAGGGAACTTGGAGATGGCGTCCTCAGATAAGCAGCGTATCGAGGACCTGCAGAGGACTAGGAGGAAGTGTAACGACGAGAACAACATCAAACAGGAGCCACGCTTTTTCAAGTAAGCACAGACACCAGGAGCCAAGATGTACACTCTTGATCATCCATTTGTATCTCAATACTTCTGCCTCTCCCACAGGCAGTCTAAAGAGTTTATTATTAAACTTAAGAATGGAAATCAATGATTAATAGAAAAATAGATCAAAAGCAAAATACTTGCAAAGTGTTCACAATAAATTAGGAAGTAAACCAGGGAAATAAAAACACCTGAATTTGGTTAACAATGTAAATATACCGTTTTATTACTAAATTCTCTATAAAATGTGAAAAAAGTGTATTCATTGACTGAATTATTTGACCCCAAAAACTATTAATTTTTTTTTTAATGTGTGGGTATGGCATTTGCATGTTTTCTGTCACTTTGTTAATACATCTTGCCACAGCCGAGATAACATCAGCCAGTTCATGTCTTCATTTCTATGTGAATGACAAGGACATTTTTTATCAGTAACAACCACCCCCTTCTCCGTCTTTTCTTCCAGGAAAGTGGTCGATGCCAATCACAGGGAGAGATGGGTCTCCAACAACACGTACTGGGAGCTCCGCAAAAACCCCGGCTTCATCAACATGGAACCTACAGTGAACCTGTGGTAGCACACGGATTGCTCTGTACATCATGTAGTCATTGCAGACATGAAGGCGGTTACCTATGCACAACAAGGTGTTAAAGAGAAACATGTTAACGATAAAACATCCGTGTGCATGGATATGAGCGACTGCAGAGCTGAGGGACTGCCCGATGCCCAGCAACCCCCCGTTGCCACATGGTCATCCGTCCATGGAAACAACTTCTAGGATCTCCTTCATTGTGCTTGTTGAAGTTGGGTTGTCAGGGCAACAATCACACCACTCATACGTAGATCTTTCCTCAGCTCCTTTGACTTCTGAGTATGTCCTTGCCTTAAAAAGACACCCATACAAGTCATGTGATTTAGAGCTTTTTTTTGTTGGAGCCATTTGATTTCTGACAGCCGTCGGGTTAGACTAATCTATGAAGTAGACATTTTGATTACCTACCGTGCATGTTTAGAGAGCAGCTTTCACTGGCATTAGGCCGTATTTACTATATCATCAATGTTGTAGAAAAAAAAGAGGTATTTTTATAAAATATCTTGGGACTCAGAATTTAGTGAAAAAGTATTATGTGAATTGGCAGATTTTATTTATTTTTGCCTTTTAATACTGTTGAATCTTTGTGGTAGGAGTACTCTCTCTCTGGAAGCAACTCGTTTAAGTCGTCTTGACTACTGTCAATGAATTTTGGCATCTTTAGAAGGAATAGGAGGACCCCCATCCTCCAAACCTACACACCTCTCTATAGATTTTTTTTTTTTAAAGCTGTCAACACACATATGTCAAACACATCCGTAAAGTTCAGTTCTTAGTCACAGTGGGATTCTGTGTCTCAGTGTAAATACTTCACCCCATGACACCAGGTCAAGTCCTCTTACTATCACCAGCCCGCCCCTGCCCCCACAGTCTTATTTTAGGCACAGTAAGATGAAACCAGCTACTCTGAATCACATGGTTACATAAATACATACACTCCCCTCCCATATATAGTGGGCAAACTTTCAGTCTGTCCTCCTGCACGAACGTAATACAGAGAACTGCCTTGGTCTCAGTCAAAAAACAGACTCTCGGAAAATCATCTGACACAACTTAAAGTCTAAGAATAGAGGGCGTAAAGATTGTAAACCCCTGAGAGTATTTTGTGATTTAGGGCTATTTAAACTACAGTACAGGTGATAAACAGTCACATATCTTCAGTAGGAGGCCAAACACTCATCCAGATCCAGCCACAACGCTAAAAAGCAACAACAATCATTATTGGATTAATGAATTCATCAGTTTTCTGTCTAAATGAATCCCAAATTGCCATCACAATTCACCAAATCCCAAAGTAACATCATCAAATGTACATCCTTCGACTGATTAGCACTACACACAAAAAAGTATGATATAAAACAAAGAAACTCTCATCATTTATGACGCTATTACCAGCAAGTTTTGGTATTTTTTCTTGATAAATGACTTCCATTGTTAATTAATCAATCATCTTCTGATTAATTAATCAGTTAATTATGTGAACAGTCCATATATTCAGTCCATCATGAAACACCAGAGCCACCTGCAGATCGCTCTGTGAAAATGCAGCTTCAGGAACAGAATCTGCCTCTTTTTATTCTGAATGTTTTTAAGACGTTGAAGCCAAACATGATATTTTTAAACGGGTCTGATTCCTCAGAGAGTTTACTGCTATGATGCAGGCTTCTGCAAAGCGCCAGTAACTTATTTGAAGTTTGTATATTTATTGCAAAGCAGATTAGCTTTAATGTTTTAACCGGTGTCCCCCTTTTTTGTTACAGAGTAAGAAAATATAAACACAGGGGCCTTTGATTGAAATCAACCCCAACACTCGAAAGTAGTCACACATTATCCACAAGTACGAGGGCACTTTTCATTTAATACCCCTACGATCAGGACTGCGGGGTGAGGACACTGAAGGGACAAAAAAAAGAGTGAATATAAATATGTAGAACTATGTGAAGCAAATCCATCTTGTGTGCACTGTTCACATGGTACTGTAGATTACAAACCAAAAAAAAAAAAAGGCAGTACTGCTTTGCATCCATATCCCTTGGTTGTTGTTGGGTTTTTTTAAAATAAATGTACTTATAATTTTATTCCCCCGTTCACAAATTCAATGCTACAACTTATCAGTGTCAGTCTCACTTGCTGTGCCTTAATGCATTTATTAATGCTTCACAAACACACTACTGATGAGAATCCACATGCCAAGAAGAAGGTATGCCATTAATTCAAGTAAAATCCTGAACATTCTCCAGTCTCCACCTGCCTGCAGATGATAAAGTAGACGGAGACAGATAAATGTTTTGGAGGGAGAGGTCTTTGACACTTGGATAAGGGAAAATATGGTTTAATCTGACTGTAAAAAGCTTGCAGTGTTACAAGATGTTCTGCACTGCTCCGCTGCTCCCGACATGTAACCGATGTGTTTTTGGTGATCACTGTAAATACAGCACATTTAAGAAGATGGGTCACTAAGAGCAAAAATCTGTTTTCTGTCCCATCAGTGGACGATGTGATTTGCAGTTGTGTGTGGAGGAGAGGGGCACTGCGTTGCTCGTGTGTGGTATCGTACATGAAAAAAAAAAAAAATCATGCTTTGTTTCATTACCATGTAGGTTATACTGTAGATCATCATGACCCCAACGTCAAGTTCATCCATTCTTCTACCTGCATGTCTAGACAACATAGCCTGCCAATGAATGTTGCAGATGCCTTACAAAAAAAGGTTTTGTTTTCTCAATTGGACTCACATGTTTTGGTTTTTTTGTTGTTTTGAACTGACATGTATTACTAAGCACTATGTCAGCTCAGTTTCTTTCCAATCGATTTCCTAATGGGTACCTTCTAAAGTGCAATTTTAACAAAGTACATATCTTTCCATGAACACTGTACACTGCTGCTACATAGTGCTTGTTCTAATAAAACTGTAAAACGCAGCTGACGATGAGTGCGTGATTGTATATAAAATAGAATTAATGATGTTCACTAGGCTTACATTTTATTGTAAATAGGTTTGCAATTAATTATTTTCATTATCAGTTTATTTTGGTTGTTGTGGTGGTTGTAATTAAGTGAAAATAATGAAAAACGTCAATCAGAGTCCAAGATATCATCATCTAATGTCTTGTTTTGTTCAACCAACAGTTTAAATCCAAAGAATATTGAATTTGCAATGACATAAAACAGAAAAGCAGGACATCAAGGAACTTTTTGAGCATTTTTGTGTTTGGCAAATTAGGAAAGGTTGCCAATTGAGGAATTGTTTCAGCTCTAATAGTAAATACTCTTCCCAAATCACAGAACCAGCTCTTCTTATATAGATGACTTAAAAAGCATTTTATCATCCTACTGTGCGATCGATGTGCTTTCTTGTGTCTTACTTATTAAACCACACAAATCAAGAGTGAATGAACCAGTGCAAGGTTCCTGATGTAATTGCCTTTGTACTAATACAGCAGGACGTGCTGACTCATAAATTGATGGCTGTCGAGTGGTCAGCTCCCTTGAGAGACGTTTCATTACGCAGCAACAGCTCCTGCAGTCGATTCAGGCGGCTCAGGATCAGCTGCTGTACCAGCATTAACAGAAACCGACACTCATTAACATTTAGTGTTTGGGTTTATTTTCTAGACTCACACACACACACACACACACACACACACACACACACACACACACACAGACACACGTTGTTGTTGCTGCTGTTATTCTCCACCAGGGTTCAGTTCATAAAGCAGAGGATAGGATACCAGTCAGTAAATATTAAATACCTGTCAGTAAATATTAAATATAATCACAGACTTTACTTGTACATACTATGAGGCACACTGCAAAGAATGGCAACAGACCAGCAGAATGGGAATATGTGTGTCGGCAGCAAAGTAACATCATTGACACTTTGAGAGTCGACCTGATAAAGATTGTAGATTGCGTACAGATAGATAAAAGAAAACAAAATAAATCCCAAGTTTTAAAAAAATTTTCAGGCGGCTTTTGTTCATTTAAAGTTTAACAGAAAGGCAGGTATCTCTGAGGTAAATTAAAAGCTAAAGATCTTCAGCATACAGCTCAATATGTCACTGGGAAGACTAAACTAGAATAAAAAATTAAATTAAGTCAGAGCACACAAAAACCTGAAAGCATCAGCATTCTAAAAAAAAAAGTATTTCCATTCAAACAACACAGAAACCTTGTGGACAAATAAAGCACTGACAGCTCAGACTATGCACGTAAAAAGGAGTGCTTCATATTACTCACTGTTCTTCATTTACACATGTACATTTGCTTAAATACGCTGGACATCTTATGTAAACATGATGGTGTCCTAACAGCCTGATGACAAAATTTTATTTTGTTTTAATTCTTTGAGTATGTCTCTTCATAAACAGTGCTGTAATGAACCTTCATCCACTGTGGAACATGATCTGCTTTATATGTTACTATAAAAATATACCTTAACCTCATATCGTCCACAGGCAGGAAGACTAGTGGGAAGAACGATATACAGCCTCCTCCTGACTCGACTTGAGCTGGTTTACGTGACAATGCAGGTGAAGCAGTGTTTGACTGTGCTGGTTTTACTTGATGGACGCCATGATTTTAATATACTGAAGGGCACTGTGTGCTGCGTCGTTGTGTGCGTTGCTGCAGGAGATACCTGTGCCGTGGCACACGGTGACGGGGGTGGTGGACAGCTCTGCCAAACACTGGTACTGGCCGTTCACCGTCAGCTCACCTGCAAAGCACAGATACACACTTAATGTGGCACGACGAGCAAAAATGAACACACAACATGGGAAAACTATCCTTTATATAAACAGGGGTTAGGGTTTCAGAGGCCGCAGCAGGCTCAGAGGATATTGGTACATGACACTAAATGACCTGAGGCATTCATCGGTACGAAGAATGTCATGAAAGGGGCTAAATAACACTTCAAAATTTGAGGGAAAAACTGGTATGGTCCCCTGACTTCTCACCTCAAGATATCTGAATGAAAATGGGTTCTGTGGGTACCCAGAGTTTCTTCTTTATAGACATGCTAATCCCATGCAGTTTTGGGCAAAAATCATACTATTTTTTCATGTAGTGTAAATGTGTTGTTTTCGCCCATCCTAAAAATGGTGTATTTGAATATTTCTGCATACTGGGGTCCCGAAGCAGTCTTGGAATTACATAAATTGGGTATGACAGGAAAGCTGAGACTCTTATGGATTCACCAAGCCCAATGTTAATCCCCACAGTAGCCATTTCATTGTAGTTAGACCATTTCATGAAACTTGACCTCACTATTAAAAATGACCTATTGTGACATGAAGGACTGCTGCACAGTCACAATTATTATTGGTCCGATAATGTCAACCTGAGCCTGAAAAAACACATTTAATGTACCTTCAGCCTCGCAAAAACAAAATGTAGATTTTTATCTAAAAGCACCATGTATCCTTAGCAACCAAGACACACTGCGATCTTACCAATGTCAAAGTATGTGACCTCAAAACCTTGCTCCTTGGACAACTCCAGCATCATCTGAATGTAATCTGTGTTGGGAATGCTCAGTGGGTTTCTTCTCAATAAGGAAATCTTCTCTGCTGATGAGTTCCTCAAGTTCTCAAATCGGACGCTTGGTGTGGGAGCCTGAAAAATGTAACGTACCTCAATAAATTTGACACAAACATTCGATTTTAAAGTGAGAAATGTAGCAGCCGCCTCCAGTGGCAGGTGAGTAATATTTGACGTACCCATGTGATTTCAGAGCAGCCGGACAGACTTTGAAGCTTTGCCACCAGTTTCTCTGCAGCTGCCTTTTTCGCAGACTTTTTTGAATTTCCTACAGCTGCTGAAGCATAAGTCATAGATTAATAACGGGTTGAACAACAAAATACTTGCAGTTTCATGCAATGTCTTGAAAGCATCCATACCCTTCTCTGACAGGGACTCCATCCTACAAGTAACAGTGAATTCTCTCTTATGTGGTGGACCAGCCTCCATTAAAACTGTGTATTCAGGAAGACGCCAACCTCTCTGCAACGCTAGTTCCTAACATGGAGGACAAAACAAGATTAAAAGAAAAAAACAAAACAGCATTATAATATTATTTTATAATATTTTTTTGTGCATTTTTAAATCTCTGGAAGTAAATATTAAGCTTGCTCTTGTTATGGTTGAGTTTTTTTTGGTATTTTACAGAATATGGTACACTATACAGAGACACTTGCTTATACAGTATAGAATCCCATATACATAGACGTACTCAAGTACAAAGACACAGCACAGCCATGACTGACACACCTGCAGTATCCCCACTGAGTTGGGATGGCTGTTTGTTTCTGCTGCAACACCGTTACTCTCAGACTTCACAGGAACATTCCTGTTGGAATAACATCAAAGCAGTCAGCACAGCTGCAACACATCAGCATTCACTACAGGCTGTCAATGAAGCCAGCTGACGTGAGTATGGCAACACTGGATTTCTAAAAAGGCTAACATCAAACAAACTCAATGCAAGGCTGCAAGCTGACCATTATTTTCATTATCATTTAACAGGCAGATTATGTTGATAATTTGATAAAGTCTATGTCAAAAAATTGCATCATAATTTCCCAAAAACCAAATTCCTTAATTTGTCCGAGCACATGTCTAAAATCTAGATATATTCAGTTTGCTATCATAGAAGAATAAGAAACGCCACAAAAATTCTGATTTGAGAAGCTGGAATCAGTGAATTTGTGGCATTTTGTTCTTTAAAAAATGACCCTCACTGAATATCATATGATTGATGATTAATATTATGTCCAGATTGTTTCAGATCTACTCACACTGTTCCAGCATCTATCTGCAGAATATTCAGGGCAGCCTCTGCAGCCAGATGTTTAGCTGCCTTTTTACTGGGACCTTGACCTGAAACAGAATACAATAAGCCACACACGCCACACGTTATGTAATATATTACAGAAATGAATCTACAGCCAGATGAGATGCACCTAAATCTCAAGTCACCGCAGCAAAAATTACATTTTTGTTCCAAATTTAAAAATAAACTGTGCTTTAATAAATTATAACCCTGAAGGCTACAGACGAGGACATTTTGGGGGGGAAAAAGAAGAAAAACCTATCTGAAAAGTCTTTTCTACAGCGTACTGTTGTTAGATGTCAGATAGAAAGACTGGATTATTTCTCATCACCTCAACACTGACAGCTGGACCTGCACTGCTCTATGCCTGAAGTGAGATACCTTGAAATAAAAATAAAAACTAGCCATATATGGGATATATTTAAGAGTATATTGCAACAACACACACACACACACACACACACACACACACACACACACACACACACACACACACACACACACACACACACACACACACACACACACACACACACACACACACACACACACACACACACACACACACACACACACACACACACACACACACACACACACACACACACACACACACACACACACACACAACAACACACGTGACAAATAATGAGATGTGGGCTGGAGTGTCTCTGAATGAGCAGTGTGTGATTTTAACTTTAAATAAAAGGCTTCATCCAGCAGGTTTGGGACTGTAACTTACCTGTGCAGCTAACATCTCCGACTCTCACGCTGAAGACGAAGCTGGGTTGGTGAGCCTCTCCTTCAGCCTTTTCCATCACATACACGGGCAGGTTTCCAGTTTTAGTGCCGTACTCGTGCAGGATTTGTATCGGCGTCTTCCCGGGGCTGGCCCTCTGCGCTTCATCTGTATTCAAGCTGTATGTATTCAACAAACACTTAAGTGGGAGCATAAGAACTGCACTGCTGTGATAAAACGACTGTAATATACATCTGAGCTCCAAACCATAGTTAACGGAGCAGAAATAATGACTACAAATAGCAGAACCAAATTACAGCAGGGAAAATTTAATTAATCAGTCAATTTTGTCAACAGTTTTAATATTTACATGCCATTCATACACCAAAATTATTATCTCAGCTTTTGATGGAATATCTTTAGGCTATTAGTAGTGTTACTCTTAATACTAAAACATACTGATGACTCCAATAAACCCTATGCGTCTCTATTAAAGCTAAATGTTGGAACTAAACTATTTCCACTAAACATGAAACACAATGATAGCACAGAAACCATGCCAACTGATCAGCTGTGACATGTGATTACCTGTGTAGAATTAAATGTAACTTAATAAATCAAGATTTCCATACTGAAAAATGTAACTGGATTTGGAAATGTCCACCGTTGTGTAAACTGAGGCACACATAACATTAGAAAACAACATTTTAATATAATGAAGTCCATTACAATCTCACCAACAAAAAACTACAGCTAGTAAAATAAAAAGAGTTCAATCCTCTCTGACAGCTTCAACAAAAATGAAACCTTACGATTCATTCATTCATTCATTTACTGCAGGATTACACTGCAGAGCTGCTCTCAATGTTAACACATCGAGGATCGAGGCTCGTGCACATCGTCTATTTTTGATTTACTAAAGTCGAGTCTGGTCTCAATGTCCAACGTTTGGAGACAGACGTCACAGGCGCTTTGTGGTGCCTCAGGGACATCTCACTGTGAAACTGACGTTTGTGGACATATTTTGAATTTACTTGTGAGAATTTTCCACTATTCATAATGTTCTAATGTTTAAAAAAAAAAGGAATAACATGGGAAGCCTTTAAGCAGTAAAAAACATTGCAGGATTTGGTGAGAACAAGTTTACATGTACAATCTACAGCAGCAAGTACTGCTTCTGAATCTTTTAGATGTTTCTAATACACAGGATATTATTACCAACATTTAATTTTATTAAAGTGCAGATGAAATGTGAGTATCACTTAAATGAACACAGATAAAAGAGAGGTTTTGATTCCCAGCACCATTCTGCACATTCTCGCTGAGCGCACACTAAAGCTGACGTTAGCTGTGGTTTTGCTGCAGGGTGTGTAATTGGACAACAATTAGTTTTTACTTTATTGATCAGGGGAATTATCGCTGAAAGTAAAGGTCTCTATGCTCACACCCGGACCAAACATTCACACTTAAAGCTGCTGAAGCAATACTTTTCTGCATCCACACCTTGTTGTACAGTGATTTGTTATTAACTGTAATACATTATGTATTATTCCATATATGTGTATTATGTGGGGTGAAATTATGATGAGTTTCTGATGATGGTGAAAAAGGGATAATTTAAATCACATTTAAGTAAAAATTATAAACCTCCCATTCCTTAAATATTTCTCTGGGGATATGATACCAAAAATTATTGTTCAGAAACATTTAAAATTGGCTCACTTCCCTACATGCAATCAATTCTCCATTCAACCTACCTTGAATGAACTGAGGTTTAGAAATGTTGATTGAATTGATTGGCTACTGGTTACTTATTGAGAAAAAAAATCTAGCTTGAATATCATACTTGACATATTCATTTCATGTGGTGTGTTTGCCTAAAAGCCCACTAGATGGTAGTATTAGAGCACAAACTGCAGTTGGTTGAATTTTGAGTAGATTGGGGTAAAAAAGGAGTTGTTGTTTGCAAGACATTGATTTCTGTGTAAACTGGTTAGATCCTTATAAAGATCTCTTCCTTTATGATTAATGGTGACGTTTTTAGAACAGCCAAGTATTTTTAATGAAATGGAATTATATTTTACATTGTGGCTATTATGTTGGGGAAAAATCTAACTTTTCTCCTTTCATGAACAGACAGTTGATTTTTGAGTTTGATTGGTTTAATAGAATAGAATAGTTTTTGTCATTGCAAGTAATCAACAAAACTCCATTTGAGCAGTCCAATGCAGCATAAAAAATAAAATAAGATATAAGATAAATACACATAACACTAATACACACATGCAAGAGCAAAGCACATCTCACCCATACCCATGACCACATACACATTCATACCAATCCCCATAAAACGTTAAAATATGGTCTAAAATATAAATAAATATTATAAATAAGGGGCAATGAGACACAATAGTGTTACACAATTCATTATGAATGTTCATGTTCATTAATGGTGCAAACACCTTAAGATGTTCGAAATGGACATCTTAACAGGGTATTTTTTGTTGTCTTAAGACGTACAAATTTGACGTATTAATGCAGACACCGAACCAGCCAACTAGCACAGCCATTCTCCATCTGGACCGTCACTCAGGTCAACAATGATGAGGTGAAACCGCAGATCACAGGATCCACCTCTGCCTCACACCCTGTCGGTGTATTGTTGCTGCACACTGCACGGTGGTCGCTGTTTTCAGCAAGAGGATTTCTCTCCCTTTCTCTTCTTTTCATCTATCCTCCATAATTCGGGTTGCTGCAGCATTGACGCAGCAGTGCACAGTTATTTGCTCCCTGGTGGTCTTCAGCTGGTTTTGATTATTTCCAAAGCCAGAGAATTTATGATGCTCCTTGTAAGAGGAAATCCACTGCCTGCCATCCACACAATGTTGTTCAGCACGGCATCTTACTATACCGATGTGAACGCCATATTCAGATGAGGACCACAACCAAGTTTCCCTGCCTTGTGGTCAGCTAAGGTGGATTTAGGTATTCCACAGATCTTTGAGACTTTCCTCACATTTTCCCCTGATCTTACTCTCTGCACTGCTGTTTCCCAGATGTAAGCCTTTTATCAGACTGCTGACATCTTTCCCCAACAACTCTTTGCCAGGGTTACAAATTATTTAATGTTGGGATTATTTTTTATTACAGCGGAGAAAAAGACACCTAGGATACTCTGGCAGGGAGAAAAATACTGATTCCTAACTGCTAGACCACCAGGGAGACCATCCAGAACTGGATAAGAGGCTGCCCCTCCTTATGACCATAAAAATAATGAATTACAAATACAGCTTTGCGGCTGTATGCCTCCACCAACCATTCAAACTGCACTTCAAATCCATGTCTGTCCAGACTCACATAATTTTGGCCATGAAGTAATTTTATAAATATATTAAATGTGTTTTCCTTGTATGTATTCACATAATTGGCACAGTTATAGCCAAGACAGTAGACGATGCTTCAGATATGAGTGCTGCTGCAAAGCATGGATGCTTCACACACACACACACACACACACACACACACACACACACACACACATCTTCAACCCGGTAGCACAGAAGACCTAAACAATCACCACAGATTCAAGGTGGGCACCCAAGATTAGTGTCACCAATTCAGTATGTGAAATATGGTCACAACCTCCCCTTCTGTTCCTGAGTTATGGTGTTGAATAATGGCCAGAAAAGTGAAATTGACCTTTAATCTTTTGAGTATAACTACACTGAACAAAAATATAAACGCAACACGTTTGTTTTTGCTCCCATTTTTCATGAGATGAACTCAAAGATCTAAAACATTGTCTATATACACAAAAGACCTATTTCTCTCAAATATTGTTCACAATTCTGTCTAAATTTGCCGAGATAATCCATCCCACCTCACAGGCGTGGCATATCAAGATGCTGATTAGACGGCATGAATATTACCCTAACCCTAACCCATCTCCCTCGCATAGAGTTGATCAGGTTGTTGATTGTGGCCAGTTCCTGCCAATATCCAGCAACTTCGCACAACTATTGAAGAGGAGTGGACCAACATTCCACAGGCCACAATCAACAACCTGATCAACTCTATGCGAAGGAGATGGGTTAGGGTTAGGCAAATGGTAGTTAGGGTTAGGCAAATGGTGGTCACACCAGATACTGACTGGTTTTCTGATCCCCCCAGACCCCCTCAATAAAGCAAAACTGCACATTTCAGAGTGGCCTTTTATTGTGGCCAGCCTAAGGCACACCTGTGCAATATTCATGCTGTCTAATCAGCATCTTGATATGCCACACCTGTGAGGTGGGATGGATTATCTCGGCAAAGGAGAAGTGCTGACTAACACAGATTTAGATAGATTTGGGAACAATATTTGAGAGAAATAGGTTTTTTGTGTATATAGACAATGTTTTTAGATCTTTGAGTTCAGCTCATGAAAACTGGGAGCAAGTGTTATATTTTTGTTCAGTGTATATCATTTTATCCTATTAGACGTGTAAAAGTATTTCTACATTTCTGTATTGATAGCTTTACATAACCTTCTGCAGGTCACAGAATCTGAGGGGTCACCAAATACTGTGTAACACCTACCAAGACAACTAGACTAACACTTCCTCAGTCTAACGTGAAACATTAAGGTCACAGTCCCCCTGTAAAAATTCATTTTCTGTGACAACATGTTGTAGATTTTCCTTCTGTTAGTTTAATGCTAAAGGAAAACCCGCATGTTACAATGTTCTTACTGTTTCATTTCTCTGAAACTGTCATTCATTAAACCTGAGACGTTTCACAGCACTTATATTAACCTGATTACTATATTTTAACAGATAGCAGACCCCGCTAAACACTATCAACCTGTCATTGTTAAAGGTTAACAAATCTTTAATCAGATTTAATCAATATAATAAGACAACTAACCTGGAGTCGGCGGTGTTTTTCCCTGATGCAGCCTGATATCCCTCCTGAGACATGTTTCCTTTTCTCTACTGATGACTGAAGGACTCTGCTGCTGGTAAATTAAAGAAGACACTAAACACCTGCTTTAAGTTTTCTAGGCATTTAGTACTGATATTTGAGAGGGATATTAAGTGGCCTGAAGAATCTAACAACACTTCATCGTAGCCTGACCGGGGAAATTACCAAATGTAAGATCATATCAACATCCAGGTCAGCAGCGGGTCACCTGCTTCTTCTTCTCCTGCTGATATGTGCGGCAGACTAGACGCAGCAAAGGCTTATTGCTGCCCTCCACAGGTAATCTGTATGAACTGCACTGAATGAATAAAATCCTCATGTAGCCTAAAATCCAGTGCGATGGAGAAAATAAAGTACCGTTTACCTGCTTTTACCAGGCTTCTCTCTGTCTGATAGTTGGTGCAATCACATCAAAGCATATTCCTCAGTTTCTGCCTGTCCGCAGATGCATTTAACCTAACCGAACCTAACCTAACCTAACCATTTTCCATCCGAGTGCTTGCCAACCAGTGCCAGCCACAGTGACCCAGTCCCAGTCTCAGCCTAGTTATTACCACAGACACCCTCCTGTCCCTCTTGTATCTATGTGTTTCACAATAGCTGTAGTAGTAGGCCTGGCCCTACTTTTCCCACTCTTCAGTGGCATTATTGCTGCTGTAAAATCTGAGCACTTAACTTTTGTTTTATTACTTTCATTTTAAACTACAGAAAGGTTTAGTCATGTAGCCCATGAGACGGGTCCTGAACAAAATCAGGTATGTTCTTTGATATTATGTTAAATCCCTCTAAGTTACTGACACTTTATTGTTTCTACTGCAACTTGATATTTTAAAAATAATTCATCTTGGTCATCACTCTATACTGATGCTCTGTTGAGGTATATAAATCTACGTTTAGAAACATTTCATGTAGTTTATGACCTTCAGTGAAGGTGGGTTTCACATGACTACATTTGTTTTTATTTCCTTCAAGATCTGGAATGCATCCAGTGTCTAATAATTAATATGGATCTAAATATTGCTACTATGTGAGAAGTGTCACAACTTATCCTGGAAAATGCAAAGATTCAGAGAATGTGCAGGATGCCAAAAGTAGAGTTTGAACTCTTAACCTTTGCATTGAAAGATATAACATTAATTCATGCAGCCTATTACTTTTGACATTTGCGGCTCCCGCAAATGTATAATTTCAAAAAAGATTGACGTATCAAAGTTTCCTTAATAACTTAAAGTTAGTGAAGGCCATAGATTATCCTAAATTGAGGTATTTGCTGGATGAACACTTTTAGCAGAGAGAAATAAGAAATAACGAATAGGGCTCCAGGGATGAAAAGGTGAAATATTTGTGCGTAGGCTGCCCACTTGTAAGGAGAGATAAGGGTGCTGGTTGTAGGTACTTGGTCATTGAGACGGAGGTCACGGACCAGGCGGTTGTGGTGGATGGTCAGCAGAAGATTGACCAGCAGGTGTGGTTGCTCAGGTGATAGGTAGTCTTTATTCACCAGATGGTAGAATAGGTCACTGGCCAACTCCAGGAGATCAGTGCAAAGAAATACTAAAGCTTTTACCTCGTTCCTACTCAGGGCCTTGCTTACATTTAATAGCAGCTCCATTTCCTGTACCAAAAATGAGATTCAGATATTTAGTTTCTTTATTTTTCATTTGTAAAAACTTTTGCTTGACAATTGTGAGGTTAGATCATTGTTCTCCCAGACGAAATAGAGAATGTCAATAAGATAAGACGATAAGAAAATCATTTTAGAGCCTACAAAGGAAAAAATCTCATGAAAGTACAAAATAAATCCTTATTTTATCTTGATAGTAAACACAGCAGTGGGAGCTACACTCTGACACTACAATTTCATAGTCACAGATTTTCTACTTGATTTTACCATTTTTTTCTACTTAAAACAAGTGTGTGTTGTGCAATGCTACCTGTTTGGAGACAATTGGGTTTCCAGCAGGTCCGACTGAAGAGCATACTTGTTGTTAACTTCAACATACTCGATTTACTGTAAGCTACAGAGTACTGAAATGTGATGCTTAATATCCCAAATATGAACTTCACAGAGACTTTATGGTTCAAAACCTGTCCACAGAGCAGGAAGGAGAAATCTAAAGTATAGAGAATTAAAGTAGAAGAGTGTGACCTGAGAACCAGAGATTAGCATCAAAGACTCTACCTGTGATGCACATGCCCTTATTTGGGCTTCATTTAAAGATGGAAATATATCTTAATGAAGGTTAACAAAAACCTCCTGGCAAACATGTCATATGAACACATATGCACATATCACATACATACCTCTTCCGCAAGTCCCAGGCGTTTGACAGTGGTTGCACCATGTGTGCCACTCAAATAGGACACAGGTACCTCTAGCTGGTGATGAAAGCAGTACTCTCTACCAAGTCACTCTTCAGCCTAGACATCCAGGCCATGACTGGCTGGAGATGACCTGGAAGGTGTTTGAGCAGCTGGGTTTACATCTCTGTCCCCAGCAGCAGCAGCAGCTGTGCCAGCATCAGAGATATTGTCACTGCCCCAGCTCTGCCCAGTTGTTCCCCCCTCCCCATTACGAACCCGGCT
Source organism: Scomber scombrus (assembly GCF_963691925.1). NCBI lineage: Eukaryota > Metazoa > Chordata > Actinopteri > Scombriformes > Scombridae > Scomber > Scomber scombrus. The sequence goes on from NC_084982.1 coordinate 16,698,069, forward strand.
GTGATGGCGGTGTCAAGCCGGTTCATGCTGCTGTCTCTGCATAGAGCCATACCTACAGCCGTACCTACCTTAACATTAGTCCTATAACTTACCTAATACTTACTTTTATACTTACCATGTACTGTTTTGGAAAATACTTGCCTGTATACTTACCTTCGACCTTTAGATCCACCTGAATACCTACCTCAGAACGATCCTAATACTTAACACTCCTCCCTATTATCCAATACTTAATACCTGCCATATACTTCAAATTATAATTCAAATCATACATTAAAAAAGTACCTTCTGGAAGCTGCGTTTACAGACTACAACAGGAGGAAAAAACCCACCAACGTTTAAATTGCACATCGCTTGCTCATGCTTACATAACACTCTGATCTTGGTTGACAAAAGGTGGAGTTAGTGTGAAAACTGTATTATTGTGCTTTAACAAAGCTGCTGTGTGGTCACAAAAAGTTAGTACTCGTACAAGAGGGTAGGGTGAGAACTGATGACATTACTGAATGTTTTGTTTTGTTTTACATACAGAAGGTAAAAAGGTATAATTTCTCTCCACCCACTTTACTTCCCAACAAGGCTGAAGCACACTGGCCTTGGCATCTCGGTCCTCACATCTTTTCACAGGTGTGATGGAGAGTGTCCTCACTTCCAGCATCACCGTGTTGTACGGCACCTGCTCTGCTGTAGACAGAAAGGCACTGCAGCGGGTAGTGAAGTCTGCACAGAATATCATTGACAATAGCAGTGCCATTACATCAGCAGGTGCAAGGATAAGGCTTCCTGCATCATGATCATCATGACTTCACTCACCCTGCAATGTTTTTGAATGTAACTATTTTAATTAGGAATTGACTTGTGTATTTCTGCTGTTTGATTTGGTTTTATGTAATCTCGGCATCATTGAAAATGAAGATCACCTCTCAAAGTATCCCTGAGAAAATAAAGGTTGTTGATAATGAAATGTACTGTTTGCCGCGTTCCCCTCAGGCAGGAGATTATGTAGCATCAGGATCAGAACCAACAGGCTAAAGAACAGCTTCTTCCCAGTAGCTGTGAGATTGACAAACTCTGCATCACACTGAAATTGCTTTAACACACTATGAAACTTGTTGAAACTGCTGTACCTTGTGCTGCACCTTACTGAACAACACTATTACCACTGTTAATCATGGGCATGTGCAATTGAGCCCACTTGACTGTGTATCTCCTCTCAGTTATTCAAATTCATATTTTTATACTTAGTATGTATTACTGATCTAGAACCTGAGTTGTTCTCTTTCATGCTCTGGAATGATAATAAACTTCCTTGAACCTTGAATCTATTTCATCTTTTAAAAATGATCTCAAACTTAAACTAAACTGAATAGGTCACTAGCAAAACATTGCTTGAAATAATCCTGGTTAAATTAAATGAAATCCTCAATTGTTCAGAAAACCATTATTATTATACCATATTATGTTTATAACCAAAACAAGACTACAAGTATAGTGTTTATGAATACACATAAAATATGCAAACTCTAATTATAAAACTCAACAAATCTATTAATTAATCTGTGAATTCATATAAATCATTGGCAGAGTTGATAACGTATCAGAAATAATCTTGGTCACAGACGAGACAGACCAGACGGTGTTGGGTACAGTACATCAGCATTTATTACATGCACTTGCTTGCTCAGATTTTATTCTCCCAGATACCCATTGTACTGTACACTGGATAATACAGGGAACTGACAGGATTGGTTGATCATAATGCCATTCAAACAGGAAGAGGGGGTTGGAAATGAGAGTAACAAGAAACAGATGTTCGATACATGGGATGAGGCAACATGATGTCCACAGTTAGAGACAATTTCACAGAAATTCAGATGTAAGTAAGTAGGTATTTGATTAAAAATGAGAGGAAGGGGCCATTGCAGAAGTACAGAAATCTGCATCACACGTCTTCAGGTTTACTGTTTCATTAACCCTTTGGTTAAAGTCCACTGACTGGCTTATGTTTAAAAACAAAAGTGATTATGTTGAGATGAGAAAGGTATGGGCACACTTGATGTTGCTATTTACTGATGTGAAATTTGATAAAATCATACTTGATCTGCTATGGCTATCTAATTGATCAACGGTCCCCTGCAGGGTCAAAGATATGACAATGCTTTAGTCCTACAAAACAAATACTGTCTTTTCCCCATACCAATTCATTGTGCTTCCTTTAAATAATACTTTTTTCTAGGAGAAATCATAGATCATGACTTTTCTAAAGCTGCCTGAAATTAAAAAGAACACTACACCTTACCAGTCATTCATAATAAATTAATTCAATAATCATGTAGGCCAGCTACAAAGAAAAAAAAAATCAAAATCAAAATTAAATTAAAAACTTTACAACAATCATACTTCACAGCATATATGCCAGAAGACCAATGTTATTTAAACAGCTTGATCGGATCATTTCAATACACTAAAGGTTATGTCACACAAACGTAAACAGAGTGAAGAAGGTTGAAGGAGGCTCAAGGAAAGGCAGCGGTACCAAGCCTTTCCAAAGCTTTCAAGCAAAAGGTAATTATCCATCAGTACAGTTTTAGATTCACCTTGTGATACTGGGTTTATATGACTCATACCCTCCTGCAGTGTTCAATACTGATGTAATACACATCCAAGAATTTTCCTGCTCATTTTCAACCAGTCGGCTGGTCATCAGTGACAGAAGCCCAAAGCTTTGTCAGAGCTGTGCGATACATTAAAGAGAAAGGACAGAAAAAAACAGGTCACATTACATTTACAGATGTTTATATACAGGAGCAACTAACACTGAGATGAGGTTGTTGAAAACCAAGAGCAGCTTAATGCTCTGTGGCCTTATCTCTGGCTTATATTCCATATTTAAGAATCTCAGCCTTCTGCATACACTTGAGCTGACATCTTGACATCATTATCGTTAAATTTAACCTTGGATCGCTATTTTTCATCTGCAAAATCATTAAGGTGAATGACAAACACTCAAACAGGGGTAAAAATAAAGCTCTCACAGATGCAGTATCTCGTTTTCAAAGACATCAAGACAAAAAAAAAAGTAATATTGCTGGGCTTCTAGCATTTGGATGCTCTGCCTTGAGTAAAAAAGGAGTGGAGCCAGGACATTTACATAACACAAGGTAATGTAAGTCATTGTAACTGTTGCCACCAAGTGGCTGTTGATATATTGCTCCTGTTCTCAACCAGCAACACACAAACCCTGAGCATCAAACTCTGGAAAGGCAAGTTCAAAAAAACTGGGACTAATAAAGAATATAGGATCTATAAGCTGTTGTTGCTCTCCACTAGCCACCAGTCACTGTGTTGTGTCTAGCCAGCTAGACGCTCCGGATCCTGAGTGAGCAACATCTTCTCACCCAACCTATGTTATTGCTGTTTTGCACAGGACACACTTAGCATTTTTGGACATCTACACAGTGCCACACCTCACGAAGACAGTATAAATTACCCTGCTAGAAAATGGTACATGAGATGCTGCACCGAGTGACTTTAAGAAATGAGATACTGCACCTGGAGCGCAACTAAAACACTCTACGTCTCTACGTAATATTAATGTTCGTTACAGCAATAAAGGGTTGAACATCAAGGCTATTCATAAGACCTGTAAATATTCCTGCACGGTCCGTTATATGTGCCACTCAAAGAACATTCCAACATAAAATAATTGGTCCAGTCCAGTTACTTACAGTCCGCAAACAATCCTGAGATGAGACTTGAAACTGTAATGTCTAATGGAGAGGAAGGGGCTTTGTGTACTCTCTCTCTCTCTCTCTCTCTCTCTCTTACACACACACACACACACACACACACACACACACACACACACACACACACACACACACACACACACACACACACACACACACACACACACACACACACACACACACACACACACACACACACACACACACACACTGATAACTCCCTCAACACCTGTGGTCATGACATCTGATTGATGATGGCAATGATGTCTTGGAGAGAAGGACAAGCTGGATCACAGAGAAAGAGTCTCTTTTTTTAATTAAATGTTTTCCTTAGCTGTCCGCTGAGTCTTCATCTCTGTTCACTCTGCTAAACTTGTCCACTTCATGCAGTCTTCTGGCAGCTTTTGCATTTTGCAAGCTGCGCAGGCATGCGAGGACAGTTCAGCGAAGGTCCTGATGACTAGACACGTGTGGTGGTGTTGGGGAGGGAGTCAGGTTGCAAGGCAGGTTGTTCATGCTGGTGTTCACACTGTTTTCATGAGCTCTGAGTTCCCGGCCCGCCATGGTGGGGATGGGTTGGAGGTGGGGCAGGGGAGGCGGGGGACTGGGGCTCTGCACTCATGATAAAGCAGGTTGGTCATACTGTAGTAAGAGAGAGTGCTTGTTGGTTGGGGTTTTCAGTCTAAATCAATAAGATGCAGAGAGTGACCGCAGCCAGATAAAGGCTTGTAGAGATTCTCATAGTCTGTGCTAGTCACCTGAGAGGCCAACAACCGCAGTGATGTGACTCCTGTCTGCTAGCTGTCTGCCTCAAACTTCGTATCATCATCATCATCATCACCATCACCTGCATCTTCGTCCAGTCTCAGTCTCTCCCTAACACACAGTTAGCCCATGCTCAGTTTCAAAATGTGTCTTTTATAGTCTTTTTTTTTTCTCTCTCTCTCCATTCTGTTTGGATCAGAGAATTTACAGATGTCCTGAATTTTCCTTCAAAACTCAGACAAAAATAAATTATGAATGTTACAATATCTACTGTACATTATCATTCAAAAGGGAATCCCTGCCATGGGTCGCCTGGATGCTGTGTTAGATATGAGGGGAGGTTTACAAGGGGAGGGGCAGGGGGAGGTTCTGGGAGAGATTGCATGGGGCTTTGCTATAGGGAGCTTTGTTGTCCTTTTTATTGCTATTTTCTGCAGGGCAGAGTGGGACACGGTGGCCCCCAGGCAAAAACGGAACAGAGCTCTGCAGGTGGATTCACCATGTGGAAGGAGCACCGACTTTTTTGTTTCTAATGGTGGCGTCGGAGCACTCTGCTTCTGATGTATCGCAGTCTGAGTCCCCAAATTGTAGCGGATTCTGAAAGAGAAGTGAAATGCAGAAGACAGTGAAACAACAGCACAGGTACAATTTCAGGCAACTGCTTTAAAATATCTATTTTATGATTCAAAAATTTTTTTAAACATTATTTTTGGACATTTAATTGATAAGTGTGCAGGTGAGATGCAGACAGGAAACGGATTGATTAAGATTAGGATTAGGATGACATGGAACCAAGGTCCTCCAAAATTATAGATGTCACATGACGACACATCAATATTACTAACCTCGTAGCTGTGTTCGTCAGAGCACAGTTTGCCCAGGGAGATCTGGGTCTTGACCCTCCGGACAGCGCACTCCTTGTCGGACAGGCCATCTGACTGGGTGGAGATGTCGATGGGGATGTCTGGTGTGTGTGACAGCAGCTCATCCAGGTGCTCCTCCTGACTGGCACTCATCCTCTCCAAGGGCCCGCTGTGGGAGTGGTCGCTGGTGTTCCCCTCCTCTCCGTCAGACACAGACAGATTCTCTGAGCTGAAGGTGGAGTAAGACTGGAAGCTGCTCATACAGCGATGAGGTCTGTGAGGGAGCAAAGGAATACAAAAGTGTGTTGATGTGAAGCTTCATGTGTAAGGGCATGCCAATAGTACAAACTATAATTTTCCTTAATAACACCACATGATTTAACAGTGTTACAACAGCGTGACGGCAAAGGTTGCATGTAAATGAGCATTTTACCTCTGTCTCCTTGGAAACTCCACTTCACTGTCCACCTCCCCCTCTTCCTCTTCAGATGACTCATCTCCACCCTGTAAGAGAAGCAATTACAGCTGTTAATCCATCATTTTCAACCCCATTTCCTTCACACAAATACATACTTTAACACAGCTTGACTGATGTAAGGCTTCCAGCTGTTTACCTTCCTGAGAGGTCTGAGAGTGCGAGGCAGTGCAGTGGGCAGGGTGTGGGTGAGTTGGGACCCCTCTTGATCCTGAGGCTCTGCCTTCTTTGTGGTCTCTGCAGCTGGATCTTTGCTGGGAGCCCCTAAAGAAGAATGGGTGCCTTCTTGTGTGTTGAGCAGTGAGTAGTGGGGCAGCTCTGGGTGGTTGGATGCAGGAGGGGTCTCCTGACAGTGTAGGCATCCAGGGAAAGGGTGAGCCTGGCAGCAGGGACACAACGAACCAGCGCCTGCACCCGGGACGGGATTGGAGCTGGTGGATGAAGTCCGCTGACGTGTGTCTGCATCCACTGCGGTGGAAATGAGATCAGGGCTGGAGCCTGAAACACGACGCTGCAGGTGGTCAGTCTGAGGGCTACGGAGAGCAGCTGCGGGGCCAAAGTAGCGCAGGTTGTTGGCACAGTTGACAACGGCCTCTTCACGGCCCTTCAAGGGGAGGAACGGCCCCTCAGTTGGTGGGAGATGGTGGTGGTGGTGATGGTGGTGGTAGGGCTGCTCCTGGAGTGACAGGGTGTCTTCTAGTGGCCCTGCGGCAGGTTTCAGCACCCCGGGGAACTCGCTGTGGCTCCCTTTACTGTTGGCGCGGCGGTGACGGGGCTTGCTTCGGTAGCGGGCTTTTCCAGGAGGTGTGGAGACCTTTGGACTGGCAGATAGTGGCGAGGGGGAGGGGAGAGGGTCAACACTGGGGATGCCATCAGAACGTAGTAAGTCTGGCCTGGTGGGACATCCATACAGAAATATCAAAATTAAGATTTTTAACAGCTGTTTAAGTAAATTTTATACATACAATTTTTTCTAGTGACACCTCTTATGGTTAATCTTACTTACTTTACTGATAATGATCACTTATATAATGAATCAACGTTACATCAGGGCATTATTAATCCTCTTTTCGTCTATGATAAGCTGTTCAACAAACCTTTTAGTGGGAGGCAACCCAGCTTTGTGGGAAATGCTTCCTTTCTTCTTGATGAGCTTCTCTACAGCATTGGACCTGACGATGGGTCTGACCAGGTGGCGCTTGTAGGTGCCGGGATATTTCTTCTCAACTGCCTGCTCTCTCCTGTATGGATGACAGAATTAGTCTGGCGTTACATGACGTTCATTCAGAGCTCTAAACTCATATGATTTTACATGACAGACAACATATTCCAAGTAAATTGTACAAATCTACATGTATCTGTGTGAGCTCAGTGTAGATGATCCTAGATTCAGTGACAATGAGTTGTTTATTTTTTGAGAAACGAACAAGATCCATTATTCAGAAGAGAATGGAAATCCTGATGAGTGGAAAAATAGGTAAAGAAAACGGCAACAAATCAAGAGAGGGGAAACTCACAGAGGCTTTTATTTATTGATTTTATACCCCAAACAAAAACAAATGCCTGAGAAACTGAGGCTGAAATGTGAACAGTGTTACTGAGAATTGATTGTGATCTACTACCTAAACCGACTACCTGTGAAGCCTGCTAATGAGGAAAGGAGAAGGATAGCAGTAAAGCAGAGTGATCCACGCTGTGATAAATAGCTTATTTACATACTTCATTAGTTCCTTCTCTCGGACCTCCAGCTGCAGCATGATGGCACTCAGCTCCATGTAGAGGTTGTTGGCTCGCTCCAGTTTCCTCTCATAGTGCTCCCGGATGTCCAATGCATGCCTGAGAAGGGTTGAAAATCAAGACAAATGTTCAAACAACTTCAGCACTTGCAAATCACACCACATTAGGAATAATTAGCATCAAAGAAAAATATACCAGATAAATGAAAGTTAAATGATCATCATTAACAGGTAGGCAACATCTGAACGTGTCCTTCAAGCACTCACTACTCACATACCTGAGTTCATCCCGCCTGCGCCTGATCAGCTCTTCGTCAAGCCTGTGGATACAGGTGCCTTCGCTTTTGATCTTCTCAAAATGTTTCTTCACTTCCTCTCTCCATTCAGCCTGTGATATGAATGGGCAAAGTCAAAAATGCTAACAATTCTCACTGCTATCGGCGCTACAGCTGAGAAATCAATGTTATCTTGAACAAATAAATATCTAGAGGTTAGATAGTATGTGAATACCAAACATGAGAAAAAAATCGGTGTAAAGAATCCATTACAAAGTGAAGGGCATTTGCTAGTGTTTTGCTATTGCAGCGCAGACCTGAGACTTGAAGTACGTCTCCTGAGGAGCTCCTAGAATATCAGCAGCAGCAATGTCAAGGTGTAGGAGGATCTGACGAAAAGATGGTCTATTCCTGGGCTTGCCTTGCCTGGACATTGATGCACATCAGAAAGAGGAGATGTAATTATGATAAATGAGAAGGTGTACAGTTAGCATTTGTCCAAAGGACTCAGTCAAAAGTAACAGTGATGTTTAAAAAGAATATCAGATGCAGTGTAAAATGTGTTATTGCACTTAATATATAATCCATATTCACCATGTTTGTTTCATGAGGATTTTGAAACCGTCCGGGCAAGTGGAGGGGACAGGGAGGTGAAGACTGTTGCTGCCAACGCCCCAAATGATGGCGGAGGAGTCCACGTCTTTGTAGGGAATCTCTCCAGTCAGCAGTTCCCATAACACCACTCCGAACGACCTGCAGCACACAATTAAAGATAGACAAGCAAAACTGTTTAATGTACAGTGACATCCACAGACAATTTAAATATATCATTTTAAATCTGCAGCATTGAAGAACTCACCAGATGTCTACTTTTTCAGACACAGGCTCATTTCTTATCACCTCTGGTGCCATCCAGGCCACCGTACCAGCGAATGACATCTTTGTACTTTTGTCACTGAGCTCTTTGGATGTTCCAAAGTCAGAGATTTTCACAGAGTCGTTGTGGGTGACCAAAACACTATAACAGACACAAAAACAGAGAACATATATAAATGACTGCATATTGGCAACAATCTTTAGTAAAATACTTCAACAGACAAATCTTGTGTTGGACATGAACATAACATTTATACAAGATATGGTAAAAGTATGTTTACTTGATGGATTTGCACTGCAGTATTTATATTGGAGATTAAAAAATGGTGGAACATTATAGCAGATATATTTTTTAACTTAGTCACCTTGTGAAATGTTGCAACAACCTACACAATCCTTCTTAAGTGTTTGTGAGATTGAGACTGTATTATTAAAAGCTACAGTAATCCTGTAATATGATGATTCCTGTGTAGTAATTGTGTAGTTATTATAGGAACCCACGTTACCATTTTATATCAAAGCCAAGCAGCATCAGACTGATAGTAATCCATGACAGATTGCCCAGGTTAAATCATTATGACCAAGTTTTTCCTGTGACAATCAGGAAAAACTTTTTTTCCTGTGGGGCATACAATTCATTTTGTAGTATTCAACATTAGTTGTTTTTTTTACAGACTCCACTGTTACAGAAGCAAATTTCTGCATCTGAATCACCCCATTAAGTAAATGAGACTGACCTTTCCAGCACATTCAGCCGCCTATCATTCTGCTGACTAATACAGTGTTTGGCAGTGCTGCAGCATGATGATATTGATTAGAGAAACAGGGCTACAGTGTGCTGAGGCTAAGGACGAGACAAGATGAGCAGGATGAGTTAAGACACAGAGTCCTGTCCACTTTATATTAAAGCGACTAGCTTTTACCAACTCTGAGAATGGTATTTCAGTTAATGTCAGACTATGTAGAGTTGAAAGGCTGGACTGCTGTTGCTGCTTAGGGCTAAACAATTTTAAACAAGGCTACTGAGCTGTTTTCCCAAGCTTTACAGATCAGCTATAAGAACGTGACCGCAGCCTCTGTGAGCCGCTGCATAACCATGAAAGACCTTTTCTGTAGATCATGAGGGAATTACAACTTTGCTGCTTTACACAAAGAAGCATTTTCATCTTACAGTATTTAACTGTATTTCTATTGTAACCTAGCTTCAATGATGTTTTAGGCGATATAATGCATATTGATTTTAACAGAAGTGGAGTACACAATGGTGAGAATTGAAAAGGTGCAAAAAACAACTGCAGAAATCCTGAATCTTGTAACTGCAGTACACAATCCAGTAATTACTTAAGCTTACGTATCTCATATGTACCCACTACTGTTGGTAGAACTGGTTTCAGGTACAATGCACTTTTTAAATGAAATGAACTGTAAATTCTCTCAAACAAGTATTTCATTCCCTTTTTTAAAATTTTTTAGATTTTGAAGCTGTATTATCTGATGATTTCTTTATTATTCTTCTTTACTCATAAACGTTTTTATTCATTTTTGTTGATTGTGTGTAGCCTTAGTTGTGTTGTTTCTTTATACTGATTTATGCTTGTCTGATTATGAATGTTTTTTATTCTTTGGTCTCTCTTGAGAAAGAGATCTCAATCTTAATAAGACTACCAGATTAAATAAAGCAACAAATGATTTGATCACTCAAAATTTACTACCCAAACTGTATTATATTTCTCATATGACAAAACCAACAAAAGAGGCAACTCACTTGGGAGACTTGAGATCTCTGTGGATGATCTTGTGGAGGTGTAGGTAGTTCATGCCACTGGCAATGCCTGAGGCCCAGTCCACCAGCAGCCTGGGGGTAACTTTCCGCCCTGCCCTCAGGACCTCATAGAGCTGGCCCTGGGCACAGTACTCCATGATGATGCAGTAACAAGGTGCCTGGGTGCACACGCCCCTAAAAAAACAAAAGAAAACTATTTGTAGCGCAGCAGCTTTAAAAAACAACTTAAAGTGCAAAAAGCACAATGAAAAAAGCTTGTCAATAATTGTCGACTTACTTGAAGCTGATGATATTGGGATGCTTGAGTTTTCGCAGGTGTTTAATGTCTGTCTCCTTCTGCTCACGCACCTTCTTGATGGCCACCTCCTCAGAGCGGAATTTGCCCAGGAAGACGGCTCCCTGTGCACCGCTACCCAGCCACTGCAGCTCAGAGATTTCCTCAAACGGAACCTCCCACATGTCTGGAAACAAGGAAATTACACTTTATCAATATATCATATATAGTGAACACTACAGGTTGTTCTTTTTTGGAAGTGTATAAGACAGCTGTGCTGTCAGGTTTGCTCTTTAAGAAGAGAAATTGTTTCTTGCTAAATAACTGTCATGTCGTTTAAGTCTCCATTTTCCTTCCTTATTGGAACATAGTAACACAGAAACACAAAAACACATGGTTAGCTGTAGATCTTGTATTATTCAGCCATACTGAGCTAACACAAACCTATGGCCTTGTGTGAAAATCCTGTAACCGTCTCATACAATCAAACGGTGAGTCATATGCTGTTCCATCCTCGTTATGCGGTTTTGAAACCAGCTATGCTGCTGAAATCTCTTGCATGCTAATTTTGAACATTAGCTGACCAACCACAAGACTCAGCCCAGTTCTGTCTGACCATACTTGTATCCTGAAGCCTGTGTGTCCAGCTTGTGCAGGCAGCCCTGCAGCAAGGTGAGTCTACCTTCATCATGACCTCAATTCAAACTGACAGCAATACAGCTTCACCCAGAGCAGCAATATGGCAAAGCCAGGAAAGGCTATTCAATTACAGTTTCAGAATACATTAAGAGAAATGGGAGGGAGATCTGAAGTTTGTTTCTTGGAAGCCTTAAAGGTTCAGGGACATCTGGAATAAACATGATGCACTAGGTTGTCTAAAAGATGCCATGCAGAAAGCTAAGCACTAACCTTGCTGTTGTAGCTTGTATTCTGTTGAGTAAGTCTTTCCTATGATGTTCCAGACTGGACGAAGACAGCCAAACAGCCCCTCTAGGAAGCCGCCAGACCCAGGCCCTGCTCTGTGGAAGTGCAGCTTGATATCATCAGGGTGATGTGGGTGACCTTGCCTCCCCTCTCCATTGTGGTCCATGGGACAGTCCCCTTCTCCCATCTGCTCCTCCATTCCACTGCCACACCCACCGTGCTCACAGGATGCTGGCGACCCAGCTTCCTCATGATCCTGCTCCTGCAGCTGGAGCACGCTGTTGTCAAAGTGCCCACCCTCGCTCCGCGTTGAGTCCACGCTCAAGGCTGTGTTAGGGGGACTTAAACACCCCAGCACTGAGTCTTCCTCCTGGCCAGGCATCTGCAGCGCCTGCAGCGCCTGCAGGGGAACCGGCAGGTGTGTCGGCGGGGCCAGGTCTGTGATAATCTGAGGAGGTAAATTAGAGGGAGGCGCCTGAGGAGGCTGGGGTTGGGAGTTGGGCGTGTTTGATTTCTTCATAGTGTCCCCAACAACAGTGAGTTTGAGCTCCTCCTTCAGCTTGCCCACCAACAGACTGGGGCAGGAAGTCCACGAGAGCACCTCGGGGGAACTACCCATGGTGTCATGCATGTGCATGGGCTGCCAAGAGATGATGAGTGTGGCGTCCTAACGCACTGGTTTGTCTGAATGTTGAAAATTACCTGTAGAGACAGGAGACAAATGAAGAACAAGAAAGAGAAATAAGTTAGCTAAACTATGAAGTAAAAGGAAAAAAGCAAAATACAAAAAAAATACACACGATCAGAGCTGTTGCCATGGACCCTCATTACCTCCACACAGAGAAAAGCAATCCTCTCATTTCCTCTATAGATCTGGGTTTGAAGAGCTTACATTAATGATGATTATTTTTAACTATTGAGTGTAAACACGGCAGGGTGGAGGATGTCAGGAATATCACATAGACTTTAAATCAGGCCAGAGTAGATACAAATAATGCAATTCTGGGAAATTTCTGGGAAACAGTGACTAAACCGATCACACACAAGATCGGGGCTTTACTATGTTCTCTGTGAAGCTGAAACAGTATAGCAGGGATTAAAAAGTCTTGCTGTGTATTACGACAGCTGAGAGTAAAACATCTGGCACACACAAACCATACTCAGTGCTTAAACGGCAGGGCCAGGCATAGCCGCCACCACAGGCCAGCCATGCAGTTAACATGCTTTCTGCTTTTCTGCAGTCACTGACCCAACAGGAGAAAAGCATCTTTGTGTGCCTGTTAGTGTTACACAAGACAATGCTGAACAGGGTCAAAGAAGGGACAAAACCCTCATAATATAAATCAGAGCTACAACATTTACCACAAAAAATACAACGGAAATATTATAGTAAAAAAGCCGACCTTCCAAGGTATAAACAATATGATAAAGAATTTCATGGTAGACAAATGAATATCACTTTACACATCATCACATTGCTTTTATCCAAAGTGACTTACAAGCGAGGCAAGACAATCAAACGTTAAAGGACAGTAATTCCGTAGTACAAACTCTCAAGAAGCTGATTAGGTACAAGTGCAATGAGGAAGAGGACTAGACAGAAGAAAAACATTTTTTTAAAATAAAGTAAATAGTTGTTACTCGTCACCATCCTCTTGTTTGACTTTCTACCAAAGCTTAAGGCCAAAAAAAATCTGATATCTGATATCAGCTCAGTAACATCACAAAAAATGTATTAATATTTAAAGGAATAAGACTGACATTGTTCTATATTTTCTGACTATCCACAAATTGGATAAAGAGACCAAATCCAACATCACATTAGTCGGTCTCCTGATATTTTAATAATCACCATGTCCCCCGGTTCACATCCTGCAGGGGATATTTGTTGTATGTAAATCCCCATCTCTTTCTCCCCTTATTTCCTGTCATTTCTCTACTTTCAGTTTTTCGAAATAAGGAATAAAATGCCCCCAAAATAACTATGTCCTCAAACGGCTGGCTTCTGTAGTTTTTATCAAATGATAATATACATATACAATATATGATACATTTTAAGTTTTTGTGCAGAAAGGGAGGTCTACAGCACACATGATTGAGCCATGTCAGGGTTTGGCTACACAAAAGTTTTAGTCTGTTAATGGTATTTCTTGACAATACTATAGAGCATCTAAGGATAAGGATAAGGATGAACTTTATTGTCCCTTGCTGGAAATTTGCTGTAGACAGCAGTACTACAGGGGCTGCAAACACAGACACATAAAACGTCAACAAAGAATGTGAACAGAAAATACAACAACAAAGGAAGTCACTCCTGATCTACACAGTATTACACTTTTCCATGTATTGCACTGGACTCAGCTGAAGGGCAGTTTATCATCGTTTTCACCAAGAAAAAGGAGAGTTCAACAAAAAAGTGCTAAAGTGCCAAATGTAAGAACAAATATATGTCGAGCAAATAAATAATAAAAACAGTGCATGTAAATTAACAATAAGTAATAAAAGCAGAACATTTTTTAATATCATGATAGTATGATACGTCTACAATAAAAGCAGAAACAGAGTTAAAAGTAATAAAATCTATATAAAAAAGAAATACTATCCAGATAAAAACCAAAGAGTGAAGGCTGGGATCATATTAAGACCAGTTTAAAACTACAGCTTTAAGAGCTGATTCATAGATAATTTAAATGTGTTCTCGATTTGTTTGTTTAAAATATTGTTCAGACATTTTATGTCTTTCTTATTGCAACAATAGAGAGATGACAGAAAACTAGGAGAGAGAGACGAGGGGAATGACATGCAACAAATGTGCAGCTTTCATGTCGCTGCTGGAATCCAACTGCGGACATTGTCATTACAGTATGTGTCTTAACATGTGGGCTACTGGTGTACACTTGTATTTTACAATGCCAAACTACTGTATGTGCCTCCTAAGGAAGAATGTTAACCATAAATGCTATATCTTATGTCCTAGATGTAGCTAAGAAAACTGAAGAACTGTACAACCTACAGTACCTAACCTTCCTACAGGATGTCAATTAAAGCCACTTTGTGAAATAGTTTGCATGATTATACCATTTTACATCAGATTATTAAAATTGCTTAAATTTTTGTTTGTAGAAAAATGTGATGTGTAGAAAAATTGCGGAGACAATACCTGTCTACACTGTGTCGCTCTCTTCCTTTCATCTCAGTGTCCCTGTATCAAATGTGTGGGGAGTGTTGTAACGACATGCAATGCTGTCTGTCTGCCACACAGTCTTTTTCAACGTCACCACTGGGAGTTGCCAAGGTCAGAAATCCCAAACATGGGTGCTTTAATTTGTTGCAACTGTAGCATATACTTTGTTTACACAGAGACAAACAGATGGCCATTTATCCACAGTCTGACTGTGTTCGTTTACCAATCTGCTCAAAAAGCCCTGAATCAATTGCTGCAGTAAATGACACTTTAAAGCCACTGAGGACATCATGGCCTTTGAAATCCAATCAAGTTTGAGGGGGAAGAAAAAAATCAGAGAGTGAGGGACAGAGAGAGAGTGCGGCTATACAGTGTGCAGTTGGGAACAGGAGATCAAAGTCCAGGAAGGAGGAGACAGAGGGGCAGAGCAGTGAGTTGGCTCTGTGTTACGTGGAAGGTTTCTAAAGGGGAGAGGACAGTCAAGAAGTTCAGCTGTAACACTTTTAGTGTACGTTACCCTACAGGGAACATTGACATGAAAGCATACGTCTTCCACTTGGCAAAGGTTAAAGTACAATCAAGCCCTCTATAGCATACAACGTCGCTGCTGAAATGCTGCAAGTCTCCAATGTGTGTGTTAAATCATGCATTTAGTATTTGGCATTTTTCCATTTCTCTATATTTGAAAACAGAAAAGGGGATAGGAGAAAGCAGTTAAGATTTACTAAAGGTTCTTTACAGGCCTTAAACTGGAGATGTTCACAGTTTCATGTTATATGTCCTGAACTACTGGTCCATATGAATGCTGCTTACATGTTAGTGCGAGTGCATGTACTGTATCTGTGGGGGGGGGGGGGGGGGTAACCTGAGTGCTGTGAGAGTGTAGTGACTGCCAGAAGCTCATCTATAATGCAGGCCTGTCTCTAAGCAGGTTGCTGAGAGTGCAGGGGAAGGAGAGAATGCTCTCTCAGGTATCCAATAAATCCGTCCCTTCCACAGCCGAGACAATCGAGCTGTGTGAGTAGAGGCCCGTGCTGTAATTCCACCCCACGGATGATTCTCAGAGCTGGGCTTCTGACGTGGGACACGGAGGGTGGATGTGGTTAGCTGTAGAGAAACACGCACATCAAGACACAGGCCTGCATGCACAGTAACCGCCCATAACCCAACTCAACACAAGAAAATCAGATGCCTTTCAAATGCTTAGAATTTTCACCCATTGGTACTCTTGCTCTACCCAATCTCTTTCCTGTGCTAATAGCTGAATATACACAAAGTCTATGCATCTATATCTGACACCAAGAATAGGAAACAGACCTTTCCCATTAATCTGTAATGGGAGATCTCTATTGGGCATAGAATCCCATTAATAATGTCCGGCCTGATCAAGAGGGGTTTCATTTACACAGCCATTTATTTACTGTACTTTCCTAAAGTGACCGTGACTGGCAAAAGGTCACACTGACCGCTACTCTGATGTTAAACAAAAAAACAAAAACAAAAAAAAAACACATTACATGTTTGCATGAGGTAGATATCACTCCAGAGAAGAACACAATGCAGATATTCAGCAGAATGGATAAAATGAAGAAAGACAGAGAGACAGCGAGAGAGGGTGAGAGGGGGAGAGGGAGAGGGAGAGGGAGAGAGAGGGAGAGAGAGAGAGGAGAGAGAGAGAGAGAGAGAGAGAGAGAGAGAGAGAGAGAGAGAGAGAGAGAGAGAGAGAGAGAGAGAGAGAGAGAGAGAATTATCAGGGGCTGATCCCTTAATCCCTACAGAGCTCTAGAGACAAGCTTGTACAAACACAGACCCTATTCAGTCTTCCCCTCCATACATCCTCTACACACTTCCTTTCAATTGTGCGACCTAATGTCAACAGCCATTAGTACGATACATTATGGTATGTACATTTTTGGTATACCAGCAGCCTAGGGGTCACTTTATATTCATATATATGTGTATATACAGAGAGAGAGTGAGAGAGAGAAAAAGTGGTTTGGAGCAACTTTGGCAGATAAACACCTCCCTGGCATTGTTACTATGTGTGCCCATGTGTTTGAGTGTGTGTTCACAGCAGCTGGTGGTACAAGGGGATCAGGTTCAGAGAACACACATGCTCGCACACACACACACGCACACACATACACATACATATACACATAAACACATACACACACATGCCTGGGGCGTGTCTGGCAGGATCCAATAATCCCACGACTCCCAGCAATCCACTAGGGAAGGCAGTTTTTTTGTGCCACTCAGCAAACGCCAATATGGTCGTTTCGATTGTGTTTTAACGTACTGTACCTTCATTAAAGCAGCTGGATTTCCTGCAACATTTTATTGTATCATAAGACAGCCTATTAACATGCACATTGCATTCATTCTCACACTCACAAACACAGCAGCAGCAGCAGCAGTGTCACCTGTGTCTCCGTCACTCTGCTCCTCATTAAGGGAAGCCCTGCTGGGCCCCATAGGGGAAACCTTCCTTTAGGTGGCAGCTGCCCCGCCAACAAAGAGCCAATTTAGCCTCCTATCCCACCTCATCATTTACACGTTACCATGTCAAAACAGCATCTATCCTGACCTTCTGCTACCAGTCACACTTGCTCTCATTCAACTCTCAGGTTTTGAGAGGCCAAAAAGCCTGGAGGTTGCTGTTATCCACTAAGGCAGTCAGATTGTAAAGAGAATAGTGTTGTTTTAAAATAACCACAGCCTTGTGGCCTTCACCTTTTTTTAAAGCAAGGAGTGGGTCACTCATCTAAAATAGTATCTTGCTTTTATCAGAATATTTCTCGGAGCAGCAAAGCCATCTCAAAAGAAGAGGGGTTCAAATTACCTCAAAAACGTCCAGCTACTAAACACCTGTCTGGAACTGTTAAATCTTACATTCATATTGTCAGAAACCAAAGGCATACAGAGACTTATGACTATAAAAGAGTAGAGTGAAATCTGACCCTTTCACAGATACTAGTCCACTCATCTTCAAGAGCTTGTTGCTGGGAGGAAAGATAAATACCTGCTATGGACTGTTTCCATCTCTCCTGACTTGAAACAACATTACCAAAAATAAAAAAGGATGTCAAGAGCACTTTTAAGTAACCACTACAGGAAAAGTCCAGAGTTTTAAAATAACAAAACAGTCTTATCAGTAGATCAGTCGATAGCCAAAGTTACTCCGTTCTGAACCACACATGTGACCATCTGTTATTCTGGGACAGAGTTGAACAGTTGCACTCTGGTATCTGGTAATTAATGCAGACTCTGGACTTTCAGGGCCGCTGTTCATCATGTCAGTAAACAATGTTATGAAACAGAAATCTGGAAACATACTGCTCACATTTGTTTTCCATTTGGTGCAGCAGGCAAAATGGTAGCATATTTAACGATATGAACATCAAACAGAGGAACCTCGGAAATATGAGAGCCGCCCTGTCCTGATTTGATTGTCGGGATGTGGGCTGATGTCTAAATCAGCTTTCCCTCGCTGTCATAGCCATGAGGCCTGACAGAGTGGATTGGACAGCCTGCTTTAGGTGGTTGAAAGTAATAATCTGTTGGTGCAGGCCCAGCGGTTGAAAGGGGGGAATATAAACAGATTCTGGCACAGTGTTCAGGCATCTGCTCTCACATGGCTGACATTTTGCTATAATCCCCCTTTCTTCATATTCTGATTCCCTCTTGTGACTCACCTGATTTAAATACCTGGTGGTGGCTGGAGGGGATAGCAGGCCACAGAGCAGTAATCCCTGCCAGCCTACCGTCCTGCTCCAGGTTTGAATGGTGTTGCTGGGCAAATAAGAACAAGGTCAAAGCAGGGAACGTGCCAGGTGGGATCATGTGGAATATGCCTGGTTTGTTGTGAGAGCTGCATTTCTCAGGGAGAGGATGAATGAAACTGCCAGAGAGAGTTTACTGATGAGAGAGCGTGAGAGTGTGAGCGTTTTGAAGTACAAAACGCTGGTGTCTGCCAGTGAGTCCAGCAAACCAAAACAAGTCAAATTGATCCTAGTTGACCAACGCATTCTTCAGAGTCAAATTTATGGCCAAATAGAAGAAATTTGTCTTGGTATAGTGATGCATAAAAATTAAAAAATCTATACAAAGTGAGAAAAATACAACTACCGTGAAAGACAGGTAGAATAAATATACAAACTTTTAAATTAAAAACGTCTATGTAAAGAAAGCTGTAGAGTTTTTACACGTAATGTGCAAAATATTGACTGGGAATGTGCAAGTGTAATAAGAAAGAATACAAATAATGGCATTAATGTAATACGCAGTGTAAGATGTGATGAGTTTACGACAATATAAGATTATAGATTAAAGTTCTATGACTGGCAGTGACTATGAGCGGGATAGAGTCTGTGTTAGTGGGAGCCCTGGGCCTTGTTGATGAGGCCAAGTCAGAAAGGAAGAAACTATTCTTTTGGTGTGAGGTTATAGTCAAGATAGCCTCCCTAGAGGAGAGCGTAGAAAAAGATTGTGCCCAGGTTGGGAGGGGTCAGCCATGATCTTTGCTGCTCGCCTGTAGACATGCGGGTCCTGGAGGGACAGCAGGTTGCAGCCAATCACCCTACTAGCAGAGCGAATGATATACTACATTCTGCTCTGCCCTTATCCTTGGCAGTGGCACCATCATACCAGTTGGTGATGGAGGAGGTGAGGGTGGACTCAATGATGGCATTGTAGAAGTGCACCACCATTGGCTTTAGCAGGTTGAACTCATTCAGCTGCCGCAGGAAGTACATCCTCTGCTGTGCCTTCTTGGTGAGGGAGCTAACTTTCTGCTCCCACTTGAGGTCCTGGCTGATGATTGTTCACAGGAAGAGAAAGGACTTCAACTGGGGAGTCAGTCAGGGTGATGAGGGTGGGTGGGGCTGTGTTCCTTCGGAAATCCACAACCATCTCCTCTGTTTTTAGAGGGTTAAGCTCCAAGTTGTTTTGGCTACACCAGGATACCACATGGTCAATCTCCCACCTGTAGGCATACTCACCCCCACCAGAGGGGAGCCCAATGGGGATGGTGCCATCTTCACACTTTAGGAGTTTGACTAACTACTGACTGGAGGTGCAGCTGTTTGTATACAGTGAGAAGAGTAGAGGGGAACCAGTGCAGCATTCTTTAAGAGTATATTGAAAATTTAGATTAAGAGTTAATGTGGCTGTGAATCATTAGAACCCCAAGCACACAAATGTAACTTGTGCCTGAAATAGCCTCAGTCGGTACAAGTCAGAACTGGAGAAAATAAATAACTGAAGAGAAGAGTGTGCGCCATCGACACGTCACACACTCTCCCTCCAGCTGCATTCTCCCTGACTCTCAGTAAGGCTGCAGCCTGCACTGTAACCAGGACACAGCTTCCTACAAGACTAAAATCTGTGACTATCACGCATACTCTGCTCTGAAAATATCTTTTCAGTCAAGTCGACTCTTTGTTACCAGCTATTCTTAACAATAAAGCTTTACAGAGCTCTATTTATGAATGCTAACCAGATCCATCCGGATAGATGATGAATGCAAACGGACAGAGAGGGACGGAGGGGCCAAGTAGACAGTCGAAAGAGAAAATGGCTCGGCGTAAAGTAGATTAGGAAGACAGAGAAGGGCCGTGAATGACGGAGACATGGAGGCAATTTTGTAGCTGGAAACAGAAAAGAGTGGGAGCAGAGAAAAATGAGTGAGAGACAGACAAAGAAGTGAGAGAGAAACTGCTATTCTGCCGCTGCTGCTGCTGCTGTTGCTGTGGCTGCTTGCGGCGTGATACTGTACCGACCACGCTCCAATGTGAAAGACTCCCAGAGCGACAACAAAGGACACAAGAGGAGCCGGCTCCATGTGAACTGGGCCTGTCTGCCCTGCACGGCCAGGAGACAGCAGCACGCACACACATACACACACACACACACAACTCTGCACACCAGAGCAGCTGCTGCCACAACAATCCCCCTTGTGCTCTTTTAATAGGGACAGCCTGCCTGGCCCACCAACAACAAGGGCTGAAGAGAGAGGCAGACACAAAAAAAGTGACACAACAGACAAACATTCATATTGCAGGAGACTGGTTGTGACTGACACCATTTTAATGGCTGCAATATGAAAATGCACAAAGCTATTGAGCAAAAGAATAAAAAACAAACAGAGTATTTCAGTCTAACGACAGGAAGTGTAAGTAGTACTACATGTCTGCCACAGCAAAAAGCCAGGAAATCAATACACATTAGTGCTACTATTAGCTCATGGGTTTATACTATCCCTGATTGCTCTTAAAAAAGAAAAAAAACACAACATGCACCTCATCTATGTTTAAATATTAAATTCTGTACTCTAAGCAGCTGAATTTAGACACTCGAGAAAAAAAATCAAAATGGCAAAATCCTCATGGATATGAGCATGTAGCCATTAACTTAAACGCTCTGTGGAGGATGGATGGGTAAATAGATGGATGGATGAATGGATGGATGGATGGATCTCTCTCCTCCTCCTCCTCCTCCTCCTCCTCTTCCTCCCCTCTAAAGCCCGGCTGCCGGCTACTCATCCTGTGCAGTTACATAAACATGTTTAGTAGCAGAGGACAGAGGTGGGCACACACAGATCTTTCCTGCTGCCAAGCCGAGTAAATAAAGAGATGGATTGAAGTTGCAGGGAAAAAGAGAAAGGCATTGTTAACTAAATCAAAATGAGACACTGGAATAGGAGAGTAAATGTTATATGTGTGCGTGTGTGTTTGTACACGTGTGTCCCAGAAAAGTGTGTCATCTCTGACCAACAGCCTTATCACATCTCAGAAGGTGTGTTTGTTTCATTTGTAACATCTGGAGGCGGAGGGCGTGTTTTGCTGGTCTATACCTTTACCTACATCACAACCTGTCCTTCAGAGGGCACTGAGAAATACTGCATCAAAAAGCAGCAGCAGCATCACCGCTGTGCCTAAAATAGCTCTTGCACGCACCAACGCACGACCGCTCAACACGTTCCTGCAGTACTGCTAACTGAACAAACACTGACAGCTGGTCCACATACAAACAGCACAAACACAGAGGGATGTCTCACATCTATGATAAAGGATGCAAACTTTCAAAACACCAGAGACAAATCATACACAAGCAGGGGGGAGAGCCACCTCCACATCGCACCGCCTCCACGCAGATGTAAACGCAAAGACACAGCATCAGCAGATTACTCACAGCAGACAGAGCTCAGATTCATGGTCCTCTCTCTGCTCAGAGCCAAGGATGAGGATAAAAAACCCTGGGGAGAAAGACTGAACTGACTGAGATCAGGACGGAGATAAACATCACAAAAAGCAGGGAGAGAGGCAGCACAGACATTCCTCTGACTCCCGCAGCACCTGGGCTGTGAGTGGGTGGGAGGCAGCGTCACCGGGGTCGCTGAAGACCTGCTCACGTCACACTTTTCATGAATGGAGCTGTCTGACGCAGAGAGGACGAGGCTCATATACCGGGGAGGGGGGGGGGGGGGACGGCGAGCCTTCTGCACAGACTCAGAGAGGAGGAGCGAAGAGAGATGAAGAGGAGAAAAGAGGGGAAGGAGGAGGAGCATGGGGGTGTGGGTGGGGGTGGGGGGATGCATTTCAAAGCAGCACCAGCTGGGAACAGCAGGTTAGGCTGCGGTGGCGTCTCTGTAAGTAGGGCAGACTGTTTCTGCACAGAGAGAAAATCCCTTTGTACCAAATCAGTAATCAGTTCTCTCCATGCCAATTGTATCAGTAATCAGTATATCCCACATATGACTGCGCACCGGATCCTCCTTGGCAAGAGCTGTTTGAATTTCTGACTAAACATTTCAAATGTGCACGTAGACTGTAAACGTCAGCTTATGCTTTCTTTAAAACTGTGCACCAACATACTAAGAAACAGAGGCAGCACAAAATGAATCATAAGTAGCTTTAATGCCAAATGTGCTGAAATATCTTCATTTTTATTCATTTTGAGCTGAACTGTTTCCAAGTTGTTTCTAATTGGGTAAATGAGCCAAAAATAAACAGATGATTATAAAGTAAACTGAGAGCACAATAATGCACTCTTTATAAAGAGGTTTCAGGCAGTAACTAACGTCTTTATCAACAGTCAATAAATCATTAAATAATGATTTGTATATCAGCTACAAGCCATTGGATGATGTTTCCTCCTCCAGGACTTCATTTCTTGAGGTATCCCTGGTAAAATCGAGCTCCTTACACACATACATTAACCTGCTACACACACACACACACACACACACACACACACACACACACACACACACACACACACACACACACACACACACACACACACACACACACACACACACACACACACACACACACACACAAAATTCAGACCCTGCTCCTGTAGTTAAATAAACTGGAAATATGATTCTAGTCATGAAATCACTTCACCTACGTACATTTTCTCCACAGGGTGTAAATGCTCTGCACAGCTGCACAGCTCTAATAAGTATTCTGCTTCACACTGACAGCTTTCTGTCTCAAATGTTTCTACGGAGCAGGAAAAAAGACATATTTGAGGATGTCTGTACGTGACTTGTGTACTACTATCAGTCAAATAAAGTAACCCGATTTGACCCCTCAATTTTTAATTCAAACTACCTGATAGGAGTCTATACTCAGAACTGAAGGGCTGAGACAGTAAGAGAGAAATCAAAAAAGGTCAGAGCCAGCATGTCAGAGGAACCGCTGTTTTCTCTCCCCAAAAGGTCATTTAATGTCTCTCACAATCCCTCTTTAATGTGCTGACGTAACACAGCTTCATTCAGCCGTTCTCTTTGCACATGTGACAGCATTTGTGTGTTTGTTTTTGTGTCAGTGTGTGCACATGTTCAGTACTGACCTGTCAGGTGGTTTCTGAGCATCTCAGAGGTGTACTGAGCGTGTGGTGGCGTCAGATTCAGTTTACGGTCTCTCTGCTCTTCACCTGAATGCATACACACACACACACACAAACACACACACAGCAGGGAAAATGGTTAACAGGCATGAACGAAGATGACACATTGAAGACAGAAATATACAATCAGGGCACTGGAAGGGGTGCAACATTTTCAGGGTAGGATTAAGAAATTGATTGAAAGATTGAGTCACCAAATAATCAAAAGACTGCAGAGGAGAGGGGGCACAATTCAGATGGTCTGTCTGGAGTATGTGTGTGTATGTGTGTGGTAACAGCAGAGATTGAGACTAGAGGGGGTATGAAAAGAGACTGATTGAAAGGGAGGGCCACCGGATAAAAGGAGTGGCTCGGGGAACAGATGCTCCACCCTGTCCTCTCGTTACAGGCCGAGACCTCTGGGGAAGATGATGTTGAAGGGTGGGGGAGTAGAAATGTAATGATGCATGGAGTGTTGGGGGTTGGGATACGAGCAGCATTCTCCAATCCCTGTCCTCAAGCCACACCCCGCAGGGGACACTGCCAGAGGAGGAGGTCTGATATCCTGGGGCGAGGCTGAAGCCAAGGCGTCCAAACACAGCCTATAAACGGCGTGAAATGACAGTCTAATGAGTCACGGTGCAGATGGCCGCGGATGCTGGTTCTAATGGGACTGACATTAGGCACTGGTGTGTGTGTGTTGGCTGATCTGTTACAGCTACACCTTTGTGGTGGACAATCGCAAACTTAACACAACATCAAGATTCCTTCTTCTGGATGAGAAGGTGTGAACCAAAGGCATTATTCCTGCCACGTTAACACTGCATACACAAAGACACAGCAGGGGAATTCCCCAAAACAGAACTCTAGTTAAATATCGACAAAGAGCAAAGGAGACAGAGAGAGACAGATATCTAGAGGAATTCAAACACCTGACCTGTTTGCTTAGTGAGAACATCGAGCTCTGCACTATAGCCCCAAATTCCAAAGGTCAGCAGATCACAAGCCTGTGTGCTCATGTGGAAGACATGCAGAGCTACTTTGCAATACAAAAACAAGCCAGAAACACCTACAACGAAGTATTTTAAAATACTAATGAGGAGTGTCAAAGCCATTTAACAGTTTCAACAGAGGCAATTATTACTTTTCGAACATACAAGACATAAAAATGCAATAATTCTGATATTAGCAGTGATATTACATTATAAATGTATATTTCAGTTCTGTCATTATTGATTTCACGTTCAGTCAGTTAGTCTGAAACTAGAGAGGCTTTCCAGTATCATTAAAGATAAAGCTACCGTAGTGTCCGCTTTGACCAAATATTGATTACAGAAATATTTTAAACTCATCAATCAGTGTTGATTTGTGAGGACTGCATGCACAATTGAATGCATGAATGTCATAATATTATACCATCAGTATCACATCCAAAACCCAATTATGATATTATGAACAAACTGGGAGTGAAGCTGACCAAGCTGACATACAAGCAGGCCAAGTACCTGGGTCTGCCCACCGAGGGGCCCTTCAAACCGGACCACTATCGCTACTTGTCTGATGTCTTGATGTCAACATCAGACCTGACCTTTTAATTAAAATTTGATGTCATTTTCTCACTGTATTTCCTTCAATTTTCTTGAGAATAATTGCATTTATTTAATTTTAATTAAAAGTTTCAAATAACTTTGGAGAGCAGCAGAGCAGCTGAAATATGAGCTGAGGTAGATACCGCCGCTCATTACACTTGGTGTACTGATTAATTATTGAAATGAAGGAATGGCCGACTGAGGCTACTCCAAATAAAACGTATGTGCCAAGTCCAAGTAAAAACTAGCCCACCACAGGTGATCTGTCAGAATCATGAGAATGCCCAAGGTAACTGAGGATCAACTACCATCACAGTGATGCCAACTTGATGTTTGGTGTGTCATAGAGCCACTTCTGACGTGCTTGCAGGCTGGGAAGATAGGCTCTAATGAAGTACTTTCAGAAATGGTCTTGAAGCAGCTGGCTGTGCCTCCATTTCCTTATGCTGAGAAACTCTGACTGTAGGTACACTAGGTCGTAGTCATTTATGTGTGAGGAATGAAGGATGGCTGCATCCTGACACACACAAAGGGTTCCTCTTGTGCTAACTTGGACATATGGTTCTGTAGGTTAGCTCTAATCTGGCTAAAAGGAACATGAAAGAAAGGAATACCTGACTACTACAAACAGAACTGCCGGGTCCGAGAAAACTAGCCCACCATATGTGATCTGTCAGAATCACAAGTCCAGGGTCAGGTTCAATCCTTTCATTGGAAACCACCACTACCACACTATAAACAAACAGCTGAGTTTCTGTACTACTGCATACACGTATTACTACAGGTGTGGTTTCATCCAGACTATTCAACAGGTGACTTTGACTGAGTTAGATCACTGAAGGCTATTCTGTTATGGAAGTGGATCATACCAAATGATAAATGGGATATACCATTAACATAAGACAGGAAAGAAGATGGCCTTTTAAGCAATTATGTTCACACAGTGGTCATCACTACAGATGGAAACAGGAAAACAAGACAAATGACAAAATAACAAGTTCAATGTGCTCTCATTCATGGTCATCACAAAACAGTTATTTTGTTGTCATGAGAAAACAAAACCTCTCCGACCCTTCTAGCACACCTCTGCTGAGCTGACCATCTGCCATATTTACTTTTGTTGGAATGACATGGACAACACCATCAGTCTAAAAACTGGAGGTGATGCTGTGTCGCAGTTTCCACCAAACTGTGAATTTGCAGTGTGAAGGTCCAAGCCACAGAGGTGTTGAAAATCTTAAATGATCAACGATTACAAGCCAGTCACAATTTTGTGAATATAAAATGAAGTCAGAACTGAACATACAGAATGGCAGCTTCATCTGTCTTTATTAAAGATGTACTTTAAATCTGCAAACACTGAGAACTAATTGTATTACTAGGAATTATTTGAAACTTAAGTATAAAAACTCCTTTAAGAATTATTTGTAGTGTAAGTAAAGAATATCAGTCACTGCAAATGAGGACTTATTTATCAAAATTTATCAGAAAGTGAAGTCAAGTTTAACACAATATTTATACATTATGATTAGGGATGCTCGATATTGGCTTTTCTGCCGATATCCGATATAATATCGGAGGGCTGATATTATCGGAAATCCCTAATTATGATAGATGTTAAGTTTAGTTAAGCTTAAGCTTTTATAGTTAAGCTTGAGGCCACAGCTCTGATTTTCCCAAATCTGTAGAGTCAGGAAAGACAAAAATCATCCTACTGTACCAAACCTGAAATCCACACTACAGATTACTTACATTACTGATTAATCTGATGTTGATTAATTAAGAAACTAATGGCTAAATTCAATGAAAGGTTTAATGAAAAATGGTCCAAAAATGCCCATCACAGCTTCTTAGCACTGAGGATCTTCAAATGACGTGTGTTGTCCAACCAACAGTCCCAAACACCAAAAGATTACATTTACAATATTATTTAAAACAGAAAGAAGAGAGAAGCAGCAAAGTAGATGAAACCGGAGAATGTTGGCGTTTTTGCCAGAAAAATGACTCAAATAATTAATTATCCGTTTATATGTATCAAATCATTTTTTGTCAATCAACTAATCCATAAATTGATTAATCATTACAGCTCTAATTGACACAATGTTTCGGAGGTCAGTCCACATGATACAGTACTTAAACTGATATAAATGTTTAAAGAATGATACATTAAATGTTTCTCATAAAAAAGCCTCAAAATGTTGAATCCTAATAAATATTTTTGACATTAGCATATTTGAAACCCTCAACTGAACTATAGATATAACCAGATATAATAATAAACATTCCATTCCTCTCATTTCTTAAAGGGTTTACATGACATAGATGGTGAAATATTTTCCAGGCAGCTTCTTTAAACATTTCCAAACCAAAGATATAAAAATAGTCCAACCTCAGTCTCTGAGTTAGGTTTATCCCAGCAGTAGCCAAAGCCTCCTTGTTCAGTCTCCATCACCGGCACACAGACACCATGTACAGCCAGCCAATGGTGCTCTGGCCTGGTCTCGCCTACAAGTGCAACCAGGCTGTAAACCACACTGGCTCAGCTCCGCTATACACACTCATTACTATTTCACCAGCAGCGGAACAGCAGCACTGACAGCTACTGTGTCCCCCGCATAAATAAGAGAAAAACCAGCATTGCAGCTTACAGTGGTTTACCTTTCCAATCTGCCATCGCATGCAGAGGGGACAGACATCTATGCAGATGTGTGCAGACACACATCTATGAATGCACACAACTTCAGATGAAATGATGGTAAAAGTAGCAGTGGAGGTTAAATCAAATCACAATCTTTTGTGAAATGAAAAAAGTTTGTAGAAAAACATGAATATATTTTTAAAAATAAGATCAGAAAAGTTTTGTTTTGATATTGGAAATGAAACTGCAAAATAGCCTACCAATAAATGTAGTAAAATAAAATATTTCCCTCTTAAACGTGGACTAAAGCAGGCAGTCCCACAAAATTGCAACACGCCGGTTAAGTGCCCATACCTACTGTATAACTGTACTCAAGTACAGTAATGGTGTAAATGTATTTTGTTACAGTAGAGAGGTCTATCTCTCCTGTGTGTCACTACAATCTATGTCTGCTGAATATGCTAATATTACATTCACATTAAATCCTCAACTGAGGACCTTCACATTGTAGACGGACAAAAACCAACCTTTGCCCTTCTAGCTTAGCTGATTATAATAAACACATCCACGTCATTAAGCCTATATGCCTGTTATTCTGCGTGTACTTTATACCTCACTGCAACACAGCAGAAGTGAAAAAAGTCATCAATATTAAATATTTTACACAGTCAATTATCATTATTATAATAATTATTGTTTTGTATTATTGATAATAATAATTAGTAGTATTCTTTACATCGTCACTTTGTAGTTTATTGCTGTGGGACTCTGGGTAATTTTCCGTGCAAAGTCTGGTGAAGTGTGCACCCAAAGTGGACTCTTTGGAAATCTACAGAAACTCCACTTGATGCCCCTTGTGGACTTGATGAATTGTGGGATTGGACAGCCCTCAGCACTTTCAGAGTCAGTCACACTTTTGTTATAAGTTGTAAATGCGCATTTCGCCCATGATGTGCAAGAGGTTTTTTTATTTATGCAGCTCATTTTCCTTGTGTGTGACGATGAGTTCCATGTCCATGACAGGTAGTGTGCAGAAGCAGGTGTGAGATGTGTATGTGAATGCACACTATGTCCAATGCTATGCTCACTAACTTAACTCTTCTTTGACCTGACTAGACTCTCTGGCTATTTTTCCAAGATCTATGAAGTGAAGCAGTATGATTGATAGAGTGATGACCTTTTCCGGTGTTTTGAAACCATCAGGGACTCAAGTTTGATCCTACCACTATTTGAGAAGGTGGAGTGTTTGTGAGGCTACTGGAGGATAATTTCAGATGCTTCCTGGAACTGTTCCATCACATCATGGCTCACGTGGACACTGACTCAGTCTTTGTAAAAGGAGTCATGAAGCAGTTCACAGACAACATGCAAAAAATCTGATAAATTATTTGTATGTTGTTGTTTTATAAATATTACTGTTATCATGTTCATGTCTGTGACGCTTAAACAACTTAACTATGTAAATTTTCTGGTTCTGTTCAGAGATTCCCTCCCTGCTCTCTGCGGAGAACATAGCTGTGGTGAAACTCAGCAGCAGCTGGCCAAGAAAAGCAGCATACCAGCCCCAGGTGAACATCAGAGGGTAGTTACAGAGGTGAGAGAGAAGCCGAATATGTGGTGTTGGTTTTTTTGTAATGTTTTTAATTGTAGTAGTGCTGTATTATGCAGAAAAGTGGGCAACATGACTTCTTGTCATCTTGTTTTATAGTGGTGTTATGTTCATTTGAATTGTCCCTATCAAATAAACCATACATAGTTTTTATATATTACTTTATTATAGTACAATATATATTTATATATCGTAATGTTGACTTATATCTATCTCCCTACCGTATTAAATTGGTGCATTGTTTTTTTTAGGCGTGTGAAACTCTCTTGGGCCATGCAGAACAGTGGTTCTACTTCACTGAGTACCTGATCAGTGCTGCGCTGCTGCAGGGAGACAAATTCCAACAGTACAACAGCAGGTTCCCTGAAGCAGCACTGAACACTACCACAGAGGCTTACCCACTGCTGAACAAGAGCAAGCTGAAAATTTAACTGTCACTCATCTACCGAAATGATGATTTCAAGAACAGCAGTGGTGCTGTGGCTCTGTACCAGCGCTGACTGTGGCTCTGCTGAAGATCCTCATCAAAATTCCTATGAAGACAGTTGGATCTGAGCGGTGCTTCTCAACAGACCTTCCTCCGGACCTCAATGTCACAGGATCAACTCAGAGCATTGGCCATGCTCTCTATGGAGAAGAAACTTCTCAAAGACATCCTTGGCTTTAAAAATAGAGTAACTGACAAATTTGCAAAGGGAAAAGTGCAAAATGTACATACAAAAAGTTGATTTAAAGCCACAAGGTGGCAAAGTCGCATGGCTTTGAGCCTGTTCACTTAGCTTTTTGATGGCACTGGTTATTTAAAATCTAAAACAATATATTTTTCTGCTGCAATTTTTTTAGAGGCCTAAAAGACACAACATTTGCTACTCTGACAACCTAAAAGCTTTTCTGTAGTCACTGTGCTCTACATTTTGAAGGGAGGTATAGCTGAGCTTTATTTTAATTTAGCTGGTGTACAATATGTCTCCTTTACTTGAAAAATATTACTTATATTTGTATTTTCATTGCACAGAAATCTCTGTGGTTTGGTAGTGTGAAAATGCATTATAGGCACTCTAAACACTCTCACCAAACCTTAATACTGTTTTGGTACTAACTGCAATCCTATAAGTCACATGGCCCACAGTCAGCTGGTTGGTGGTTGGATAAAATGGAGTGATTGGAAGAAGTCAGATTAGTCCGGGAAATGCCTAAACTAATGAGAAAAGACTGGGACTGAGTATGTTGACTACATGCACAAGGACAAATCTGTTTGGCTATGATCGATGGATAAAAATAGGCCGGCCTGGCTGATTGGTTGGTTTTACAAAAGGCAGGCACGGATGAGTGAGTCCTGCACACAACATCCTCTGATTCTGAGAGACAGATAATGCTTGTGAGATTACCACGCTGAGCCCACCAACAAACCCACAGCTACCCACACTGAGAGGAAATTACATAACAATGACTGTTCAACACTCCCAGAGGATTCTGTCCGCACCACAATCCACCTACCCCGGTTCCCTTGTTATCATTAGTTCAGAGTGGATAGCATACAAACAGAAAGCCCGCCTATGCTGTCCACCCTACCAACTGTATGCACCTGGTAATCCCGAGCATGATTTATGGGATTGCGTGCAGAGCTATAAGGCAGAACACAGCAGCCAGCCTTAGATTACATGAGATGTTATGAAGGCTCTCCAGCCTCTTTACTTCTTATCATTTCACTAAGTGGAATTAAAGAAGTAGGAGGAAATGAACACACGCTGGCATGCCATGTCCACATACACTTCACCTCCTAATTCCACATCCCCAATCAGACAATAGTGTGGGGCTGCAGTGTGGTGGCAGGCAGTGGTGGTCTGCTTGATACTACAGCTATGTAGCTGGGGGTTTATATAGTGCTGCTGCCTGCTGTTCGCTGGGGTGAGAGGTTAGACGATTATGTGAGGTCACAGCTAAACGAAAACAAGAGGACACTGTGGGAAAGAGTGCCCACTGTACATTAAGTATTGACTGTACAGTACAGCTGCACGATCATGTGAAAAAATAAATCTCTTCTCTTCTTAATCATGATTGCATGCCTCAGTTTCATCAAATCATTTTTATTTTATTTAGTCGCCTTGGCATATTTGGCATATTGAAAATTTCACACCTACATTTTGCATCATGTAGTTACAAAAACTACACAGAAATGAGATGTTTTTACTCTCAGACTTGTTAGACTTGTTTTATTTCCTCATATTTAGCACACTGATTCATTTTTATTTATTCAAAAGATGCTCCATATTATGGTTTGACAATTTTTTTTAATCATTTGACTTGGTTGGATGGTGTATACTGCACATTCAAATCACGTGACTGATTAACAAAATTTTAAATATAACAACATTGGACGAGCATGATCAACCGTGCATCCCTGTTATTCATATGTTTTTCTACAGACACACACATCAGATGTCAGCAAAAATGCAAACACTCTCAAGTATGACTTGTCCATGTGCTCTGGTTCTCGCTCCTCCACTCGTGTGTGTTAATATGCTCCCCATGAGGCGCTGCAGGCTGTGGTAATTATAGAAACTCAGCTAGCAGACACATCACAAGAGAGCAGTACATTTAAAGCCATGTGCACTTGCATGAATACAGTATGTGTATATATGCACACACACCAAACCACACACACTACTGAAATACTGTAGATGCTTGTTTAGAATATAAGTGCATTTTGATCAACTTCCTCATGTAAAATGTGCTTACCATTGTGATACCCAAGCCAGTTTTAAAAAGCAAACAATGCAGATGAATTTATAATTTTTGTAAGTATCACTGTGCAGATGCAGACCTCTCTGCCAACAACACCCACTACTGCTCCAGTAAGTAAAGCCTGCATAATATTAGCAGCAAAGCCCAGAAACACTTAGGGTTCAACAATGCCAAGTTAAGATAACCCCCTCATAGTCACAACTGTAATACCCCTGCCCAAATATAAAGAGATATGGGGCTTAACCCACTTCTCAACAGAATCCCAATCCTCAAACAGGCTGACCAGCAGAGCATCTGGGATTTTGTCCAATAAACCTTTGGCAAAGGGCAACTCTATCTACAGGAGAGCCAACCGAGCAGAGGGATGCTTACTTTCTTAATCAAGCTGAGTTGCCATTATTGGCATTTAGTGGTCTGATATAGATGTGAGGCGTGCCAGTCGGGCTTTCAGTGTGACAGACTGGCCCTGTGTGTGGCGCATAGTAAGCTAAGGATGGCATGGAGGCAGGGCCTGTGGAGCTCAGACAGTGTCATTACAGAAATGTCAGTCAGAAGGAAGGAAAGGAGGAGAGGGCCTGAGGGAGAAGAGGGGAGGACAGGAAGAGAGAGGGCAAGTGGGTAAGAGGATGCAGACAGAGGGAGAGAGAAAGAGAGAGAGAGAGAGAAAGAGAAGGGGGGCAAGACATTCATGTACAAATCCTTCCTTTAGCCCAACATTTGTTGTTTGGAATTTTTCCACTTAACTGAACTTCAACTGCTGCGCTGCACGCGATGTGAACATTCAGCACATAAGCCTATGTGACGTCTATTTTTAACAGCTGTTAAACATCCACTAATGTAAACCAAGCACAATTAAAAATGAATTTTTCAGTGAGAGAGATAATACATTTTGACCCATTGTTGATATTTTTTATTGTACAAATATCTTTGCTGTGTTGGGTGTAGTGCTGGGTGATATGGACAAAAATCAAATATATCAGATATTGATATGATAGTGTGACAATATTTTAGGGATGACTATTGTAGTTTTCACAAAATATTTACACAATGAGACTTTTAATAAATCGTCAGTACTGTGGACAAAATGACTAAGTGGGATAGAACAGCTGGAACAGTCTGGTAAGTTCAGAAGAGTACTTTACTGTAATGCAGCCTTTATAACCAGGAGAAAAAAAAACGTACACCATATCACAATATTACAATAACCAAAATCTAAGTTGATATCTAGTTTCTTATCATGATAGATGTAATATTGACATATTGCCTAGCCCTAGTTCGGTGTAGGGCTGCAAATAACAACAGTTTTCAATTTTAATTAATCATCTAGTCAATAAAATGTTAGGAAATTGTGAAAGATGTCTATCACGGTTTCTAGCAGCCCAAGGTGAGGTCTACAAATTGCTGGTTCTGTCCAACTAACAGTTCAAAACGCTCAGATATTCAATTAACAAGCAATGTTAAATAGAAGGGAAAACAAGCAAATCTTCATGTTTTAGAAGCTGGAACCAGAACAGTTTTTGTCCTTTTTGATGATAATTTTGACAGTGAATTTTCTCTCAATCATCAGATTGTTGCAGCATAAATCAGGTGTACAACATATTGCGGTTGTCTTTTTTTTTGTATATCTTCTCTAATTTTGTGGCACATCATCAACATTTTGACATGGCACAGTAGGAAAAGCAAGTGTAAATAATAAAGTCCATTAAGCTGCGTTGGCTTCAGTGTCCTGGCACTGTGCGTGCTGGTTTTATGAATAGAACAGAGTCATCATTAGTGTTATTAGTAACACCTGTGTTTTTCCTATTAAGAAAAGTCAAAATGTCAGCTGTGAAAAATGTCTAATAATTGAGATCATTTGACGAACTGACACAACTGAGGGAAAACGAAAACAGGTTATTAAAGGTCTTGAACACCCATACAGGTGATTAGTCCTGCCTTAATAATGGCATCACAGCCAACATAAGAGTGAAGGAGGTAAATTAAATAAACAGCCTGTACACACCCACACAGACCTGAGCATCCTAATCACCACAAAAACACTTGTGAGAGTGAATCATTTGTGTGTAGGAGCTTTATGACTATATTTAAAATGAAAATCCAAAACGTGAGTAACTAATGCAGATGAGGGAAATTATTCACTGTGGCCTTTCAAATCAGAAAGAAACTTTACGTTTCATCCCACGAAACATAGCAATGAGCTTAATCTTTAAGCCTGATACAACATGACACTGGAAGCACCACCACATAAATGTGACCCAAAACAAACAAGCTGAGCCTCCAGGACTGGATTAGAGCGAGCAGACCAGCTGCAGGGCTACACTGCTGCTGTTGCTACACATGTCAATTACATAAATACAGCTTCCTGTGTATACGGCAGCATCAGGACCGCCCCCCTGCATATGCCTCTGTTGACGCTCTGCTCGTGTCAGGGCTCAGTAACTCCGATGTGACACCTGCATAAACACTGTGTTGCCATGCAAGAGGATGAGGCTCCAGTCATTCTATATGTGTCTCATTGTGAAAAAAATTCCACAAAAAAGTAAAAACTAACAATTTGTTAACTTCTCTAAATACTCTCCAGCTTCCCCTGCGTCTGATATCTACTGTCATTGCTGGACTACGGGTACAAAACCAATGAAATGCACTTAGCATCAAACAGAAGTGCAAAAATACAATATTATTTACAGATGAGGGCAGGAAAGAAAGTGCTTCAACATTAGTGATTAGGGGTGTGACGATACACTCAGCTCACGAGATGAGACAATACACGATATTGGGTTCACGAGAATGAGATGAGATTTTATAACTTTTTTTTTTTAAACTTCAATGGCGACATGGAAAAATTGTGTTTATTTGACTGAAAGTCACAAAATGCAAAACAACGCAGGTGCATTGTGAAATGTTTTAACTAATCATCTTTTAGTGAACGTCTCTTCAGTTCTACTTTCTAAGTATGAATTATCATATGCAGTATGCAATATGCAAGCATTGTAATAGGTTTTCCCCTCTACACCCGCCCATATAAATAGATATTTTATAGATAGATAATTTTGGTATTTATGGAAATAACAACCATAAATACCAAAATTATATACAAACACAAATCCAAAAACTGAAATATGAATAGAAACAATTCCAGTAGCCTATATAAATATAAACTGAAATTAAAAAACAGATTATACCAAATTATTACATATTGAAAATAAAAAACACAGAAATAAAAGTAAATTACACAAATCCTATATCACACAAATAAAACAACATACGTATGACTAATTTTACTTTTTGCATCATAAGGCTACCATACAAATTAGCTGCGCTAGATTCCCCTCGCTCCTCCTACCTCAGGCATTCCGTGGAGAGACCTGAGGTCAACCTACCCCTGCTCCTCTCACAATCTCCTACTTCCGACTGTGAGATCTTTTCAGCAGGTAGAAGCTGTTACAGTAGTTCACAAAGTAGAACAAGGGCGCCCACTGCAACAAGGAAATGACCCACACAGTGACATTATAAAAAAGATGACATGACGTGCAAATGAGCAATAGAAAACCAATCGTCTTTTTTCTTCTTGTTTTTTATTTGGCGTGCGCGCCCCGTGCAACCCCCTGAACACTGCTTCACCAGACAGCATTCACCTCGATGAGAAATATTGTTATGTTTTAGTCACACCCCTATAAGTGCTGTTATATATATATATATATATATATATATATGTACAGGGATGGACAGTAAAACATTACAATATACAAATATTATATTTGTAAATATTTAAAAGGAGCAGTGGACAGAGTTAGAAAATAGGTGGTTGAACAGTATGAACAGCAGGCGTACATTTGGTTAGGTATGCAGACTATGAATAACATATGCATAGTCGGTTATATGTAAAATGTTTGAACAATGTAGGGCAGGGGTGTCCAAACTACGGCCCGCGGGCCAACTGCGGCCCGCAGTCCATTTTTAATTGGCCCGCAGGAAATTTTATAATTAGAATAGAATATGGCCCGCACTGCTTTGCATCTCAACCACCAAGTTTACTCCTGACCTTCCAGCCATCCTTGAGTCCAAAACGCAGTATCAATGCTCCCACTGAGTGCAATGCCGTTCCCGTTTTAGGTGAGTTAAAAATATATTACACAGTATCCTGAGATCGCTTATGAGCGAATGGAGACGTTGAGGTCGGCACCCTGGACCTGTGTACCAATTTTCTTGATGATACGAGTTCAATAAAGCCATCAAAAAGCCAAACGTATTTTCATGGCGATTTTCATTTTCATGGTATTTTCATGTGAATTGATGGTCGCCGCGTCGCCACACGGACACCATTACTCGTAGCTTCACAGTCTTCATAATGTAGCTTCACCAACTGGTTCTGAATGAAGTTGATGGGGCAAAGTATGTAATTTTAATGGATCTTAGTTAACTTCCTGTTACCACCGGGGGGCGCTATGAGTTACGTGGGAAGTTAATATATCGGGACGTTCAGGGCGGAGCCATCATCATGTCCAGCAAGTTTGAAGCTGATTGGATGAAGTAAGTGGGCGTGAGAGCCACTCGTATGTACATGGCGAGCACGCCAAAGTTAGTTGAGCCCTGGCAGACACGCCCTTTGACCTACGGATGCGCAGAGCACAACTTAAGTTCAGCTAGGTCTGGAGATGTTGTGTACCTAATTTGAACTTGATCGGGCGAACGCTGTGGGAGGAGTTAATTTTAGGCGGGAAAAATCAAAACCAAAATGGCCGACTTCCTGTTGGGTTGAGGTCATGAGGTCAAGAGGCTTTTTTGCATATGTGGGTATAATACATATGTGTACCGAATTTTGTGAGCATAGGACAAAGTTAGCAAAATTCCCTATGGGCATTTTTGGACTTTGTAGGGGGCGCTATTCCGCCATTCTGCGTCGACCATGTGCGACCACCCAAACATATCGAATTTCGGATGAGGCCGGACGTCCGTGCAAAAGTATAAGCATTTTCGGATTTGGGAAAGGGGCGAAATTGGGGCACGAAATGTCGGAATAATAATAATAATAATAATAATAATAATAATAATAATAATAATAATAAACATTACAATTTCAATAGGGCTTTCGCCAGGCGACTTGCAGTCGCCGCTCGGGCCCTAATAATAATAAACATTACAATTTCAATAGGGCTTTCGCCAGGCGACTTGCAGTTGCCGCTCGGGCCCTAATAACAAGCTTGAAATGTACCCAGGGTTTCCCACAGCACTTTACAGTTAAGGCGGCCGCCTTAGCAACACAGGCCTGCCGCCTTAACTAACGTCTTAAAAAAATAAAAAACAAAAATAAATATATATATTGTATTGTATATTGTATTGCGCACAATTTAATTGATTCCCGCAAATCCAACACTTATATTCCCGCACACATTTACAGCGATGTATATTAATGTTCAACCAACGTCTGCAGCGGTGTTTACTGCAGGACGACTGGCCGGAACCTCTATGTCCGACTGTCTGACTTCGACCCTGAACACACCTGTAGCTCTCGCTGCACCTCCCGCTAGCATAACACAGACACGCTAACAGTGATATTAAGTTTAAGGAAACAAACACAGACCGCTGGTTAAAACATAAATCTACATCATCTGAGGCAGAACCTGCTCAGAAAAACTAATGAAAACAGCGCCATGTGATGTCATCATTAACAACGTTAATCCTCAGACAGGTAACTGTGACGTTACTATAGCAACACGTTTCAGGCTTTCTCATTCAGCAGTCCTGAAGAGAGAGAGAGTGAGGCAGATTCAACAAAAACGTGATGCTACTGAAGCTGAATATCACTACTTAACTGTATAATACTATATAACTTGTAATTACTATAAAATATAGTTCAGAGAATAAGTTAACTATATAAAATAGAATCACTGGCCTAACCTGTGCAATCTAATTTAATCCAATACAGCAGCTCTGCTATAAATTCTACATTCATGAAGCTTATACTACATTTTTTAACAAGAAGGTTAAAATTCTGCTTTATGTTCATTATTGAGTGATTGTGGTGTATTAGGATGCATTATATTGAATGGTGTTCTTAATATTTTGTCCATTCCATCAACATACATGAGGAGGGCAAAATATTAGGAACACCATTCAATATAATGCACCCAAGTACACCACCACCTCTTAGTACGACCTCAGTAATAAACTAAGTGGAATTATCACATTTTTGACAATGTCAACAAAAACTAAAAATGTCTCACTGCTCCCCACCACCTTAACTAACACATTTTCTGTGGGAAACCCTGGTACCCATCCCATTTTCCCCTTTATTGTTCTTTCTCTGTACTGTGAATGCGATCACCATCCTGACTAAGAAGAAATCTGAGGCTGCTGTTCTGAGAATTAGCTACCAACCCTTTTTCTGAATAAATCAATAAAAATCCATTTATGGAAAGCTGTGATGACGGCTGATTTTTTCTGTAAATATATTCAACAATATAGCAAATTTGACCTACTTTTAAAGGATTTTTCTTACTTTAATACAATAGATGTGAGGCTATTTACCTCACCTCTAGTAAGTGGCCCAGCCCCTCGTATATTTTGCTGTATATGGCCCTCAGTGAAAAAAGTTTGGACACCCCTGGTGTAGGGGTTCAGACTGTGTAAAATATCAATAGTGCAAATTACATGTTCATTTAAGTACTGTAAACAGTGCAGTAATTAATGTAATGATGCTATTATGGCGCTTTTCCACTACACAGTTTCAGCACGACTCGCCTCGACTCGGTACGGTTCCTTTTCCATTACAAAAAAGTACCTACTCAACGTCGTGCTGGAACGGTGTAGTGGAAAAGCGCCATTAGAGTGGTGGTGTGGAGCTCAGCAGGGTCACAGCCTCAGGAAAGAAACTCTTTCTGAGCCTACTGGTGCGGGAGTGGAGGCTCCTGTAATGCCTGCCAGATGGGAGGAAGGTGAGAGGTTTAGGTTAGGATGAGAGACATCCTTGATGATGTTTCTCATGCTGGGGTAACTGGGTGCCAGTGAATGTGTTGGGCAGTTTTCACCACTCGCTTGAATGCTTTACAGTCTGATGTGGAGCAGTTGCCATACCACACTGAGATCCAGTTTGTGAGTATGCTCTCAATGGTACAGCAGTTAAGTCCCCCAGTATCCCAGGCACAGGTGAGTCTGTGGTTTACGAACCAGGTGAGATTATCAGAGATGTGGATGCCAAGGAACTTGAAGCTTGAAACATGGTCCACTACAGCTCCATTAATGTAGATGGGAGTGTGTGCCCGGCTCCCAGTCCACCTGAAGTCCACAAGGATCTCCTAGGTTGATCAGACTACAACTGTGTTGTCAACTCGTGAACTTGATGGTGTATGAGCCATGAACAGGAACGCAATCATGGGTGAACAGGCCTGTTCCATACCTTGTGCTATTCAGGGTAATAGTGGAGGTGGAGATGTTGACTGGGATCTGTTAGTCAGAAAGTCCAGAGACCAGTTGCTGGGGGAAAAGCTGATACCAAGCTAGCAAAGCTTGGAGGGGATCTTAGTGTTAAATGCTAAACTGAAGTCAATGAACATTTTGAAATATGAGTTGTGACCAGGTGGGAAAGGGCACAGTGGAGTGCCGTGGAGGTGGCATCCTCTGTTGACCTGTAGGCAGATCACACTGCTACACTGGAACTGGTGTGGTTCCAGTGTAGCAGGAAGACAGGATTTCGAGTGTGAAAGAACCAGTCTCTGGAAGCACTTGACAATGATTGGGGTAAGTGCAAAAGGATGGAAGTCATTCAGGGAGATAGCAGCGGAGTACTGTGGCACTGGCATGATGGAGCCAGTCTTGAACCTTGTGGGGTCAACTGCCTGCACCCGGGACAGTTGGAAAATGTCCTTAACAACCCTGGCAAGCTGTTTTGCACAGGCTCTAAGCACATGGTCAGATATCCAATCAGGTCACATTCTGATGAAACTTTGGAAGTACAGATCTCAAAGTGCAGCGATTAAAGACCCCAGCGGCAATAAAGGCCCCAGTTTGTGTGTATGGTCTGCAGCTTGCTACTAGCAGCACCATGTTCTTTCATGGGTACTTTTGCATTAGAAGGGACATAAACTGCTGCAGCAACAATGCAAGTAGACTGGTGTGGTAGGTAGAATGGCCTGCACTTAATAATCAGTACTCCAGATCAGCAAAGCAGAGGATACCAGCAATGACAGAGTCCAAGCACAGTGTTTTGTTTACATAAACGTGCATACGCCTGCATTACTGCTTGTACCTGAGGCTGCTGCTACTCTGTGAGCCATGAAGCCGAGTCTACTACGCTGCACTGGTGAGACGCTGAGCCTTGCAATCTCCACATGCCGCCATCTCGTCAATAATATTAAGCCAACTATGGACCATGTGGTGTGATTGTTTAGTCATGCACACGTCGTCAAAATCTCAGTGGTATCAGTGCTTAATACAAAATCCATTAAACTGCATTGCAAGGAGCACCTGCACACCCTAATCTTGCCAGA
Organism: Scomber scombrus; assembly: GCF_963691925.1. Classification (NCBI taxonomy): domain Eukaryota; kingdom Metazoa; phylum Chordata; class Actinopteri; order Scombriformes; family Scombridae; genus Scomber; species Scomber scombrus. The sequence goes on from NC_084982.1 coordinate 16,738,938, forward strand.
GTAAAACTGAAGCTGAGGCATAAAGATAAAAATAAAGGGCGTTCTGATTTAGTGTGTGGGTGCTCTTTGCATTGCATTGAGATTATTCTGTCAACCACTGTTTCTGTTTTAAGAATGAACTTTTAATATCAACAACAGATATCAGATCGCAAGTTTGGCAACTCAAAGAGATAAATAGTGCATTTGTTGGGGACTATTTTCATCCATGGATAAATACACTTGGTGCTCTAGTGATTACTTACAGTATCAGGTCAGCGTACTGACTCAAAATAAACTACAGTGTAACAATGTGACTCACTGATGTCTTTTAATACTGTATATATCAGGCTTTGGCTGCACAGGCAACTCTCGTTAGTAAGATCAAATCACTGTTTATTTTGGTCTGCTTGTTTTGCTTTTCATGGGATTTAATCAGAAAATAATCAAATTTAAGCTAAAAATACTGAAAAATGGCCATCAAATGTTCTGAGAGTTTTTGGTGACTTTTTCAAGTTATGATATTACATTTAAAATACAGAAAATACAGAAAATATGCAAATAATCAGATCTGTGAAGCCGCAGGATTTTTGCTTCATTACACAACTGCAACGATTTTTGAAATGTTCCTGTCGATCACTTAATCAATAAATATACTAATTCCAGCTCCATATGCATTATCCTTTAAGCAATGGTCACAACACAGAATTACAGGACCTCTTTGTCGTGTTTCGATTAAGAATCAGCAACCTGATGGGAAAAACAACAGTATGCGGATTCACTGTTGGTGGTAGGGCTGGGCAATATATTGAAATTATATCGATATCGTGATATGAGAGTAGATATCGTCTTAGATTTTGGATATTGTAATATCGCGATATGTAATCAGAGTTGTCTTTTCCTGGTTTTAAATGCTGCATTACGGTAAAATATATAATTTTCTGAACTTACCAGACTGTTCTAGCTGTTCTATTATGTACCTTTTACCCACTTTGTCATTATATCCACATTACTGATGATTATATATCAAACATTTCATTGTGTTAATTTATTGTGAAAGCATCGACAGTCATCTCTACAATATTGTTGCAATATCGATATCGAAGTATTTGGTCTAAAATATCGTGATATTTGATTTTGTCCATATCGCCCAGCCCTAGTTGGTGGCTTGGGTTTAATGTCGATACACTCCTTGTACAAGAGCTTTTGTGTGTACATGATGATAGCTGTGGTTTTAAAAGGCCAAACTCCCCCGCATGTGTAGCTGCTCGAGTTTGCTGTAAACCTGGTGTTAGGTGTCTTTGTGCCATAGTTAAGAACACAAAGAACACCTGAGAGGTGTAGCCTTCAACACGCTGTTAGTGGGGGACTACATTTGGCTGATTGCTGCTGAGAGTGACCTGTGAGTGCACCACGGACCGGAAGAAGATACAAGAAAGGCAAAGCCATTAGTGGCACACACACGGACACTTAACTGGAAATGTCCCACTCAGCACAACGAGGCTGGAATACAACACTGCAGTCGTGACAGCACACAGCATCCACCGGTCACACGTGTAACGCTCTCGACTGCTGACTGACTGTCAGAGTATGTTGCGACGAAAATGAAAAGCAGCCGAAGCATAAAACTGTTGTGACATCACATCTTCGTGAAAGGCGGATGAATGATTGTGTGTGATTTGTGTCAGATGGCCTGCTACACTGCTCACAGAGAGCAGGCAGGTGAGATATTACCAACCCGCATCTCACAGGAGGCAGTAAGACTCGTCATCACTGCACATCACCTCTGAAACGAAACAGTGCTCTGATCCCAATTTATTAGGTACAGGCCTGCAATAATTCCTACCTTCATGAAGGTTGTAATGTTTCTACATTCAGGGTTTAGTTTGTAGCAGACGTAACATAAATATGGAGGCTTTAACTTGACAATATTTAAAAAACACTTGCAACTCATGACTTCAATTGCACTTTTTGACTTTGACTGACTTGATATCCTCCCCAAGGCCAAAAATGTAAAAAATAAATAAATTAAAAAAACATAAAAATGTGTGCAATGACATCATTCTTCATTTTCACGACAACATATTTACTATGAACACACGTTGCTCGAACTGGAGGGAAAAAGTTTATTTGGCAATTGTGTCACAGGCAGCCAATGATTAATCACCAACTGTTCCAATAATGGATAAATTATTTGAAATACATTTTTAAGAAAACAAGTTCAACTTGTCTGATTGCCCAGCTTCTCAAATGTGAATATTTTCTGGTTGCATTAGTCTTCTGTGACAGTAAACTGCATATCTTTGGGTGGTGGACTGCCGGTCGGAACAAAACACTTGAAGACATCATCTTGGGCTTTGGGAAACAGCTATTGACATGTTTTATGATATTCTGATGTTTGTTTATCGTATTTTTATACACATGTCTACTTCCAGTTGTTGCTTACTTTTATTGTTTTTTAAAAACAAACAACCAAAAAAACAACAACTTCTGCCTAGGACTCTCTCTTTGCACTTCTGCCTGGTCAGCTACTTGAGATTTTGTACCATGACTTTTTCTGAGTAACTTTCTTCAAAAGTGTGATTGTTTTGCCTCGTTTGTAAGTTACTTTTCATAAAAGCCAAATGACAAAATGTAAAAATGCAAATGTTAAATTACTCATGACTTACAACTTACTTATGATATGCAAACAAAGACTTTCTAATTTGGTTTTGGCTCATTAATTGTATTGCATTATAATAGGAGATTTTTCATTTACTTCACCCTCATTTCTATAAATGTGGATGGACAAAGTATTAGAAACATCTCAACCCCAGTATAATGCCATTTAACTCAACAACACCAAACTACAGCCTCCAAAATGACCATAAAGCTGAATTTTATACACTTGAAATAAAAAACTGAACTGCTCAATATTACCCTAATAATAATTATTATTAGGTAATAATACCTGATAACTCTATTCCCTACATAACATCCTCAATAAAAGATGACAATTACTGAACCAGTCTTTCATTGCACTTTAGCCACGTAGTCAAAATACTTGACAAAAGTACAATATGACTCAAAAACAAACATTTCTTCACAACCTACTATAATTTAGCCTCTTCTCCTGGAGCAGCCTATAATTTCCTCCTCCTCCTAGGTTACAACAGACCAGAAAAGGCGTCTTTAAGCAGCTACTCAACAACACTGTCCACTCGGTTATATAATGAAAGGCGAATAAGAAGTAAAGGTTTATTATCTCTGTTGTTAAGACTCCTCCTGGTTCAAACTAAAGGCACAGCTTTGCTCTCTGTTAACGCTGGTTTGCAGCAGAAGGCGATTTGGGATAGAAAACTTCATTCATAAAGAGCCTGAACAGTTACTATAAACAGTCTTCTGCTCTGATAATGTCTTCAGACCGCAGCTCATTGACAGCTGCCTCAGTCTGCACATTTCAACCCAAACACGGTCGTTTCTGCTCACACTGTGCCAATGTGAAGGTTTTAATCTCCACTATTAAGCGCTTATCTTTCCATAAATATCATAAAACATGAAGATTATTACCGTTTAGCGCTGGTGTGTGCCTCAGAGATGTCCCACCGCTGCTCTCTCCCTCTCTCCCTCTCTCTCTCTCTCCCTCTCGGTCCGTCTATTTACTGTCCAATCCAGTGAGTCTTGTGAGCGAGCAGCTGGCGTCACTTCCGCCGTGCACCTGTAAACTCCAGCACCGCCATAGATCGTCTATTGAAGAAGTGTCTGTCTGTCAACCTGAAAACCTGACAAAAGTGAGCGGAGGGCAGAAGTAGTTTACCGCCCTCTTACCAAGCTGTGTTTCAGCTCCGAACTTGGAAATGTAATAGATTACAGATTAGTTACCCTATTTAAAATGTAATGTAACTATTTCAATTACTCAATCAAAGTAACTTATTACATTTGGTTACTTTTTGATTACCTTTCTAATTTTCTAACACATGTTTTCAGCTGCTAAGTGTACCCATTAAACCCACTAAAATCTAAGTTCAGGTGTTTTTCATAGATACTGACATGATTTATAAAGGAGATCATTCCTTATAGAGATTTAGCCCTCATTTGAAAATGTATTCATTCGTTCATGTAGATTTTGGAATATAAACTAAAGATATTTTATGAAAAAAGTCAAAAGTCTGGCATGGGCTTAATTAATAAACCATTTAAGCCCACATCATGATTTATTTACAAAATATTAAAAAAATTAAAAACAGCAATATATGTATTCAATAACATGTTAAATATTAAAATATGAGGAAATAACCCTCCTGAGAACATTTTAGAGGTCTGAATTCAGGTGTAACCCCCTTTATAATCATCAACATTTTCACAAGTAACTGTATCCATTATTAAATTTGTGCTTCTTAGTTCTAACTTACTGGCTTCAAACTAGAGATTTACTAAATCAGATTGCACCATTAAAACTTAAAAATGTCTTGTCTAATAAACACTTTAGCAATGTGTAAGTCAGTTGCCAGGAAACTTCTTTAGTGCTGTAAATAGGAATACACTGTAGCATCACAAGATAACACATACCTTCTATAATATTAGTTTTAGGGGTCAAAAGATACAATGAACATGTTATTTTGTGAAGTATGATGTAGTTTTATTTCTATCTGCATATACCTGGAGAAATTTGTATGTGTTTTGGATTTAGTAAAGGGTAAATATCTGGTTATTCTAAGATAAACATCATTATCTGGTAAATTAGTTCAATATTTGTGGCATTAACTTTTGTAATTTGAAGTTTAGAGTTTATAAGTTTAGTGTAATATGCTTAGTGTTCCAACTGTGGTGCAAGTGCTGTTAATTTACTGATGCATAAATCAGTAAACTCTTATATTATAACTTTATATAATAGCTCTATTTGATTTCACAAAGAGCTGATCCAACTCGCTCCTGTTTTTATCATTGATTTAATAGAATGAAACTTGACATTATTTAGAAATATGCATAATCTGAAATAATTAAATCCTCAAAACAATATTTTCACACAGATCCCTGAAGATAGGCCCTTTTTCAGACCATTTGGACATATTGATGTTAGCACGGACAGCTGCAAATGATCAAATGACAACATTTCTTTGCTGTCTATTTAATGACCTCTTTTCATTTATTTGCTGTCTTCAAGTTAATTTGTCAACAAATTACACAAAACTATAGATTCAGGGTTTTTTGCATTTTTACCATATCCTGCTCATGCACGTGACTATAATCATCCAAAAACACTGGATTGTACAGCAGTGGATGTAAATCTTTAGTGTATAAAGTCAGGTCTACACTAATGGGACACACAGCAGTGATTTACTGGTGGACTTGCTTGTGAATTGCTCTTTGCGACGCTGTTCGTGGTATCAAGAAAAAGCAGCAGAGTGGGAGCTCTTAGTTTCTCTCCTCTGTGACGCTGTGGATAAAAATAGCTCCCATTTTCTCCTCAATGGCACTGCGCCGCCGGGAACTCAAAGGGCGCATAATAATAACAAAGACATGGATTTCAGAGGAACTGGACATATTACTGTAAACTCTGACAGTGTAAAGCATTTCAGAGTGACACGTATTCCCTCGTCTGTCCTCTTGAAACTGTCACAGAAATTCATTGCTCAAAAGTCATCCCTCTGTACAGTTTCACTCACATGCCATATCATCTTTTTTGGCAGAGGAACAATTGATTTTTTCTGAAGGAGGAGGAACAGCAGGGGAATGAGGAGGGTGTGAAACCGATACTGCTGAGTCTGGCCACCTCCTCCTGGACCAATGAGCGCTCTGAAGCTGCTCCGAAACTAATGCAAGGCTGCCTGAAGTGCAGGTGGAGGAAATCAGATTAAACTGAATCTGCATGGGACAGGAACTCCCTGCGTGAAAGTGAACTTAAAGGGTTATTTTATTTATATCTATTTTAAAACAGCAGTCAGGTGTCAAAATGAACAGTCAAAGGGGTTTTCCTTGCTGTAATCATTCCTCTTGTTCATATTATTAATATATAGACCTATTTTTTTTTTTTTTTTTTTTTTTTTTTTTTGAACCGTCTGTTTATTGAGTTTTACATATTACAAAAACAATAGTGTTCTGATTACAGATCTAAATACAATATACCCCAGAACAGATACCACCCCCCCACCCCCCCGGCACCCAGCTCCAACAGATGGACATGCATAGGTAAAAGTAAATTAAGGACAAACAAAAGAAGAAAAAAAAAAAATGATAATAATAATAATGATGATGATAGAGGAAGAGAAAAGATAGGTAAATAAATAAGCAAATGAATAAATTAATGTATGAATAGATAAAAATAAATAAATAATAACAGTTGTAATACTCAAAATAAATAAATAAATAAATAGACTAATAAGATCAATAGGGAAACATAGATATGAGTTGGCAGGTAGTAGGAAATATAAATCAATAAAAAAATAATTAAACAAGTTAGTAATAATAAAGAATATATAACAACAATACAAAAAATATATACACATATATATATAAAAAGTGAATTAGTAAAAAATAATAATTTAAAAAAATATATATAAATATACAAAAATATATAATAACAATACAAAAAATATATACACATACACACACATATATATATATAAAAAGTGAATTAGTAAAAAATAATAATTAAAAAAAATAAATAAATAAATAAATAAAATAAAATAAAAAAAATAAAAAAACACAGACTCAGCATTGCAATAGCTACTCAGTTCACAGTGATCGGACATCTTGTGCTGTTAACATAAGACAGAAAGGGATTCCAGGTCTTCTCAAATAAGACATCCTTTCCAATCAGAGTCAGTCTAATTTTTTCTAATTTAAGAAAATAAAGCACATCCTTAACCCAATTTGTATAGGTAGGTGGGACTGGGGATTTCCATTTTAGCAATATCAACCTCCTGGCCAGCAGAGTTGTGAATGCTATTAAATCCTTTTTAGCTGGGGAAAGAGTAGGAGGGAAAGGCCATACACCAAATAGGGCAGTTAAGGCATTGGGAGTCACATCCCTTTCAGTTATTTTGGATAAAGTACTAAAGATTTCAGACCAAAATCTAGTCAGAGAAGAGCAGCTCCAAAACATGTGCGAGTAATTTGCTGTGGCTTGTTGGCATCGATCACATAGTGGAGACACTGTATCGAACATTTTTGCGAGCCGGGCTTTAGTGTAGTGGGCTCGATGAAGGATTCGACATTGCATAAAGTTGTGACCAGCACATATTGAAGACTTATGTACTCTGCGCAAAATCTCTTCCCAAACATCCTCAACAATCACCTCTCCCAAGTCTGTCTCCCAAACTGTTTTAAGTACAACAGAAGAGCCTGGACAAAGACTATAAATATTTGAATAAATAGAGGAGATTGCCCATAGACCTATTAAAAGATCCCAAAGTGATAGGAGCCAAAGTCCATAGTGTGTCCACAGTCATTTAGTGCAAAAAATGCATTTAAAAGTGTATCTGAAGCTTATATGAGGCTTCAGCAGTGTGTGGTTAGTGGGTATCTGACACATTTACAGTCTTCTTAGCATCAAATTCCCTCTTTGTGTTTCCCTGTTGAGCTGCGGTGGAGGTGTAGTAACAAAAAGGGGAACCTTGGCACTAAAAAGACTGTAATATTGAAAGGGATTATGAAGGGATCTTTTAATGGTCAGTATGAACAGGAGAAAATTATTGCAACAGGAAAAAACTGTTTCAGTGTTCATTTGGGCACCTGACTGATTCTCCCTCTCTGCACAACAATGTCACAGAACACATTTTTCAATAAGACACCAAAAACAGCCAAGACTATATAACATGTAGTTGATTATTTTATTATTATAAGGCCAAGTTGACTTGATAATGTAAAGATCTCCCATAAAAAAACTGTAACATAAATTAACATACAAGGAAACTGACAGATGATGAATACAGTGTTGGAAGACAAAGTAGTACTTGGACGCTTTTGTAAAAGTAACAACAATAGAATGTAAACTTACAAAAAAACAAGTAAAAGAGCCACATTTAAAAAGTAAAAAAACAGAAGTATTATAAAGAAAATGTACTTAAAGTATCAAAAGTAAAAGTACTCATTGTGGAGTAAAGTCCCTTTCAGGTCTTTAATATTATACACTGTATTGCATTATATTATTGCATTATTATCATCATTATTATTATTATTATTATTATTATTATTATTATTATTATTATTATTATTATTATTATTATTGCATTAGATTATAAACTACCTTTTAAAATTGCAGCTAGTTAAGCTGGAGTTGATTTGAACAACTGCGTTTTCATCTGCAACAATGTATTTTTTTTTAAAAATAAGATGATGATTGTATTTCTGTTTAGTGTAGAAATTAATGTTATTTTATAAAGTAACCAAAATGTGGTGGTACAATATTTCCCTCTTGAAAATGTGGTGATGTAGAAGTGTAAAGGGGCATAAGATGGAAATATTAAAGTGCAAGAACCTCAAGATTGTACAGTACATGAGTAAATCAGTGCACATGTGGATGCTTACACGTGTATGAAGCGTACAGCACAGTGTGTAGGCTAAAACATACAGTTTGTTTTTGACATTAGTGCAAAATGTTGAAGATTAATATGAAGCAGCATATATTTTGGCAAATATTAAGTCTTGTTTTTTTAAATCTGTGCGATCAGTGCAACAGAATAACAAAAGGCCACATGAACAGGCACAAGGAAAGCTGTAGACGGACACGTAGCTACAGCGGTGTGAAGATTAGAACTTCCTGTTGTGCAGGTCAGCGACCCGCCGCAAAGAGTCTCTTTGGTTTGAGATAAGTCTTGTTTTTTTATTCACCTCCTGCCACTGAAGACATGCCACCTATAAAGAAAGACACCATAAGAACTAGGAATTATCTAGTGTAGGAGGAATCACGGTACAAATTTCATTCATAAATATCAGCCAAATGTAGAAGTACCAGACACAAGAATTTAGAGCATTTCTCTTTACATACAGTACAACTGCTGTTATGATTTAAAGCTCTCTGCACTGTGATTGTATAAAACACTGGATGCTCTAAAACAATAAAATAAAAACTGTCTCACCTTATTGATTTCTGTCATAATCTGGCTCGTTCTGTCCAGGTGAAGGTTTATGACAGTGATTTCCACCCAGGCGTTATCCGTATTCCTGCTGTCATCCACATAACCTGTAGACACCTAAAACAACAAAAAAATGGATAAGAATAGACAAATTCATCAATGTCAGAGTAAATTCATTATTAATCATCTGATTCATTTAATTCCTAAACAGTAATTCAATCACATCAAGATAGGAGGCAGAGGTAGTGTGGATCAGTCACTCAGTTTGAGCTGATCAGCTTCTCAACTAATTGCCAATATTTTTCAGGTGATGCAATGAACTTTTTCTATAACGTTCAATGACTTTTGATCTTCTCTTGCTCCTCATTATTAAATACATCCTTGTGTCTGGCTTCTTACTGTTTTCTCCATAAGTGATAAGAACAGTGATGTTTGCAGTAATCTTTTGATTGTACTGAGGTTTTTTTATATTTTGCTGTACTTTTCTATGTATTATTATTTATATATATATATTTATATACATTTTATTATAATATATATATTCATTTGTCTGCTCTCTGTAAAGTATATTGCTCCTTGGAGACATAAAAGCTCTATTCTGTGTGTTAAACAGACCTACCTTTGTGCCCTCCGATATTTTTTCATTTAACTTTTCATACAGCTTCTTCCCCATGGTGCTCTCAAGAGTCAGTGGCAAGTGATGAGCAGATTCGACAGGTCCCTGAGGGTTTTCCAAAAATGACAACTAAGCTGCAAATCTGTGCATATATTTGAACAGCCTCAAACAAGTAAAACACCTGAACTGAACATCACAGCAGGACTAACCCCAGGTAAAGTCACGGTTTGGTGGTTCTCGTCTCCAATGGCCAGAAACTCCAAAACAGATCTCTCGCTGTCTTGCCAGCTAGAAAAACAAGTTAGATATTCTTAGATTATGCAATGCAGTCTTATACAGTAGCATAGTAATGATACGACTTACCGTGTGAGCACAAGGTCTACATTCAGATTTGGACCCAAGCGGCTGAGCGCACCTCGTCCCGTGATGCCCGTCCTCCCTGATGGGTTTCTAGTGACAGATGAGAAACTGGATACATATTAAGACATCAGGACATGCCTGTAAGCTTACTGTAAGTGCTTTTTGACGCCTTGTGCATCTGATCGAGTATCATACCTGTAATTATCTAAGGCTTCTGATTCTGCTCTGTGAGGAGAAAGAATAAATGAAATGTAAGAGTTAAGGAGATAGCAGCAGGCTTGTAATTAGATAGTGGACCCACAGTGAGGTTGATGGGTTTAGTTATTAAAGCAGGATTCATGGATCACTCGGGACCATTTATAATCTGCTATTTGATTCAATGTCAGTTGTATACATTTTTATTTTAACAGGAAAACATTTTGCTATCTTGACAAAATCCCTCGTTATGGATCATCTGAGCCTTAAATATACCTACACACCAAGCCTAATAGGGACAAAGTCTTGTGTATGGTCTTCTCATAATTAAAACATACCCGTCCCTGTGGTCGCCACTGTCCTCTGGGGTATAAGGAGTCGGCATGTATGAGATGAATTTGACCTAAAAAAAGATGACATTAAAACAAACTGGATCCAATAATAATGTTGTGCAGAAAGCGCCAGCAGCTGGTGTTTTCATAATGGAAATTTATGCTAAATACCTCCCATGGCACCTTTTCCTCAGGCACAGGGAAGCGTTTAAGTTTGCTGTTTGGGTAGTCGAACTGACGGGCATTCACATGAAATCCACCTTTCTCTTTTTCAATGTCAGGGGACTCACTGTCTGTTGTAGTTGATGCTGCATGAAACAGAAAAAAGTGTTGAGCAAAATTTGCCACCTAACATATGGAAATGACTTGTAAAATAAATAAAAGATAATGAATGTGGTAGCTGACTCGTTGGTTGTGATTCTTTTGCTGCAAAACCCTGAGATTTCAGACTGTCCATAATCCACTGCAGGATTTTGGCTGACTGGGAAACCTGATGAGACAAATAAAAGTGGGTCAAATACTTTTAATGCTGAAGATGATATCTGGACATAGAATTCAACAAACACGAATGGGTGCACCTAGAAGTGTGTCATCTCTTTTCTTTATCTTGCCTTGCTCTCACAGCACAACATGAAATGTGACAGACACAGGTGCAACATTAGTGATAAGAAAAAAACAAATCAGGTCACAACCTGCTCCTCTAGTCTGGCCAGTCTTTTCATCATAGCAGCAGAGCTCGTCTCCTCTTCCCTCTCCAGCATATCCGTCATGGTGGTAACCCTCAGGAAACAAACAGGCACAGTATGTGTGTCTGGTATTTGTTGAATATCACTGCCAGACTGTATATATATGCTAGGTTTGGTTAAAGTAGGATTTGACCTGATGAGCTGGTTAGCTTAGCTTAGCAGGAAGACTGAAACAAAATCCGTGTTTCCTGTCTTCATGCTAAGCTAATCTAACGGTCCCCTGACTCTAGTTTCATATTTCACAGACAGATATATGAGTGGAGTTTTTGTCCACATTACAAATTTTAGGCTAATACTTATTCTTCTTTAAGTATTAGCCAAACGTCTCCAAACAACTCCTGGGGGGAAATATCTGACTCTCAAGCAGCTAAATGCTCTACTATGCTAGTCACTACCTTTGTCTGTCTGTCATTTGGTGGTGAGCAAGTAGTGTGCAGTGAGCTTTTTCTTAAATTAAGCTGATGAAAGCAGCGAGACTGAACAAAAATATTACAGCTGTGGGCCGTAATGCCAAAAGAATCAGCTGAAAGATGCTAAAATGCACTGCAAAGCTGAGGGAAGCTGCAGACTTGGGTGATATTTATCTGTGGTTTGTCACTACAAACAACACAACTTGTAACATTACACACAATAATAGGACCCATTATTAATATACAAATTAGTGCTGCTTTAAAGCTTAATTCAAACCAAATTCATTGGAGCTTTTTTCACTGAGGGCTCACAAGATGATAAATGGGATCAAAGAAAAGAAAAAATGTATATGTTTATTTTTAATAGTAACATACAGGATAGTTTCACCACTGTGTGGATGAGGGATGTAGACACCACATCCCTTTTAGGATGATTAAGCATCTACACTGGACTACTGTATTCATTACTTTTGGGCTGTGTCCAGGATGCGTCGCTCCATGCTCTGGCTCTGCTCCTGCTGCGTGGACAGCAGGTATCTGTCCTTCATCAAGGCCTCCCAGGACAACAGCTCCTCTTCCTCTATCTGAGGAAGCACATCCTCTGAAAAACAGAGCAAATAAAGATTGTTACACACTTTTCAGAATCATAAAAAATTTAATTACAGAGTGGAATAGTAATAGTTTTGAAATAGGATGTAAAGTTTTAAATGAAATATTGACTGTAAAAAGGAAATATATGTACAAAGAAATGAAGTGTATGAAACATATGAAGGTTGCAAGAGCAAAAATGAAATGTGACATGTGCAGTAAATAATTAAATTATGTAACAAATGGAGGCTTGATGTAACGCACAATGTTAAATCCAGTTTGATGAAATATATGAAAGTGACAAAGTGCAGGGATTAAGTTAGGGATGTGAAATGTTTATTCCAGTTTTATAACAGTACAGCTTATGGAAAGAAGTGTCTGTGTCTGCTTGTGTAGGTATGTGGAGGTGGCATGCCGCTTGCATTTCTAAAAACAATTATGTAAAAGCTCTCAAATAAAATTTAAAAAATGCAGGTCAAGGAATGAGGCATTTGTTTTCATTCATGCATCCTGGTTTAGAATCAGTATAATTTCACAATAGGCATAATAATACAATACTTACTGAATTCTTTGCTTTTGATGGGGGGCTTGCACAGCACCGTGTTTCTGATAAGGAGGTAAAGATGGCTGAAGATGATAAATGGAGGAGGGGCAGCGGGACGGCTGTGGTACTCCTTTATTAGCTCATATCTCTGGAACTTCCATATCCTGTCTGTGTTGTCTTGCACTTCCTGGAACGTAAAGCTACACAGGAACACAAAGTCAGTGGTGTGGCATTGGATTAATATACGTCTTTATGAAACTAACATCACTAAAATGATAAGTTGAATTAAGATAGTGATGTTGAGGAGAACTCACTTGAAGATAGCTATGAGCAGGTTGAGCAGCAGTATGTTTGCAAAGAGCAAGTAAACACAAAGCATGATGATGGTGAGCCACTCGGGGAAGGCTGGTGTTTGGTTTTCATTCAGCACTGGACACTTAGGCTTCAGAGGATCAGTGCCATTCATGGTGCAAGTGTCAATGTTAAACTCAGCATCTGCAGACAGCAAAGAGATTAGAGGCAACCAAGTCTGAGCCTCTTAAAAGCTAGAAGGGTGAAGTGTCCTGTAAGAGAAATGCGTCACAGTGTATCAACTTCAAAGAAAGTTAGTACTATCCAGCTCCACTCACAATCTATATTTGTGGGAAAATTCCCAAATATGATGAGGTATGGCTCGTAAACAGCCCCGCGCATGATCCAGTCCAGTCGATTGTCATTGTGGATGAGGATGCCTTGTTTCGCCACACCGTATGCCACTACCCAGATACTCAACAAGAACATGAAGAAGAACATATCCATCACCTGGAAGACAGGTGAGAGGACATTCGTTACAAGCTACAATTACATTGAAAAAAATGGATGGAAAGTTTCATGTACTTCATGTACAGTATAGACTTTATTATCTGGTGAGGAACTTTTTTTGTAATTCTCTCTTTTTTTGTTTCAAAGAGACTACATAAACAAAATGAACACCATATGAACATGAAAAGGAAAAGCACAAAACAAAACAGGAAACACTAGAATGTGGTTCCTGATGCACATTTGCACAAAGTCTGGTCTGAAGGACAATAATCTATTTTGTCCAGTTCTTTACAAACCCGTCAACTATTTTATTGTTCTCTAGTTGTTGTTCTATAAATTGTTAGAAAATGGTGGAAAAAGTCCATGACTGTATCCCAAATATGTAACTTATAATGTCTGATTTCATCCTGACAAACAGTCCACAATCCAAATATAATCTGTTTACTAGTACAGTGGACTAAAGAAACCAGAAAATATCTACATTTGAGATGGTGGAACCAGAGAATTTTTTTCAATTTTTTCAACAAAAAAAAAAAGGACTCAAAACTATTAATCGATTATGAAAATCAAATCAAAATCAAAGATTCATTTTCTGTCAAAGTCACCAGCAGCATACATCCCATAATTGTTTGGGTGAAATCCAGTCTGGTGGCAAAGAGATCAACTGCAAAACTTGGCTTAAAAAAACGCCTTTTATTAAACACAAAGAGCACATTTCATCTGCAGACACCAGATGGAGGCCCAGTGAGGCAGAAGCCTCTTTTTGTATTAGATAAAAGGTGTTTTGGAGCATAGCATTTTGTTCTCTGCAGTTGCTCCCACATCACATCAGGCCAGCATGCATTATGTCTGTATTTGACCCTTGTGTGCATCCTCTCACCATTCTCCTGACTATGATGATGTTTGGTCCCAGAGTTCGACTGATGGTGAAGATCGCCATGAGACGGAGGCAGAAGATCACAAAGTCGATGCAGAGGAGGACTTTACCCGCATAGAAGAGCTCAGTCGTCAGCCTGAAATAGAAAAACATGGTGATTCAGCGATAATGCAGCAGGCTTGAGGCACTTAAGCTCTAAAGTGCTTTTCTAGGAGGAAAGAAACGTACCTAAATGCAAGCCCGATAATAAAGAGGATGATGGACATGGCATCTAAAATATTCCACATGTCTTTGATGTACATTGTGGATTTCTTCCGAAATCCAAAGCCATCAGGATCATGAAACAACTGAGAAAAAAATGACAAATTGTCAATATTGGCAGCATAGTCCATAGCATACTCCATTGGCCGGGTCAAATACCTCACATTTGTACTGAATGGAATAACACTGGTAATGTTGTTTGATCAAATCAGAAGAAAACCAAATACTTTAATCATGTCTTTATTGAAAAAAGAACAAGACACAATGTTGGTGTCAATGTGGATGTAAACTTGTTCATGCAACAATAGTTAAAAGTTATTTATTTATGGAATATTGAGGAGAGGATTCAGATTTGTCATACATGTTTTGTATATTATAATGCAATTAAATGTCAAAAACACTTCTAAATTTAGTCCATAACACATTTAACAATTGAACTTGTTTATTGTCTGTCTTGAAAAGGGGCTATTAGGTTTACATTTGGCACTTTAACTTTAGATTTCTGCTCTTCTTGCTCTTAGTTTATCAAATCGTTTTTTTCTCCAGAGCAGCTCTACTTCTGAGACATGTTAGCTTGAGGCTGCCAATAAATCATCAAAATACACCATCAAGTTTTTATGCTGTGATAGGAGAAGCAATGCAGTTAACACAGTTTTGAATTTTGAAAAATGGTATCAATGATGTCAAAGTACATGTGTGTGCTTCTCACCTGTCTGACCTCCTCACACACCAGAGAGAACAGCCAGATGTAGAGCAGCACCTCCCCAGCAGATGGCGTTTCCTGGAAATCGATCATGAGCACCACAGCGAACAGGAAGAGGAAGGCGAAGTAGGACACTATGTTGAAGTAAAATTTGACCTGCGGAGAGTTGTACAGGCAGGCCAATCTGGACCACTTGCTCACAGGCTTCAGGTGCCGCAGGCTGGTGGGGTCACTGTGGATAAAAAGATCACAGGGGTTCAAGACACAACCTGATATTCTCATGGTTAGCTGATTATTTTTCGCAAATGACATTGTTTTCTCTTGTTTTCAGCTAATTAACCCGGTAGTAACACGTCTAAGTTAGGGTGAACTATTAAGGTGTCTATAAACTTGTAAGTGGTCACACAGTCAGACAGAATCAAGGTAATTTGTTATCCATGTATTAACTGTCTACTCACAGGCCACGAGATTTTGTTCGAAGTATACTTCCTGTCACCATCTCCACTGTCTTCACCTCCTCACTCTTCTCAGTTTCCCTGTGGATGAGCTCGTCATGTCTGGGGAAAATTATTGATAATTCATTAAGAAACATTTTTGAACATCTCTACAAATGTGGTACAAGGTGGTAGCAAAAATATGTTCATATTTGTAAAACCCTTAAAACAAATCTAAACATGATTGTAATTGGGATAAAAATCTAAACCACTTGGAGCATTATGAATTATGAGCATGAATCAGTTTTGATTGCCAAAGAAAAGAGTAAAAGAGGTCCTGCTGCCACCAGGTGGTGTCCACAAATAACTGTGAAGTATTTTCTGAGACATGGGCATATACTGTATGGGATGCTAAAACTTCAAACTACTGCTATATTACATCAATAATATAAAGCCATAATGAATGATTACTTTGTATTATGTACACAGCGATAAAAATACATTATATCCTGTATATAGTCTGCATACATTATAAGTATGCAGACTTTGCATTACAGCCTCAGACCTGTGTTATATGCCGTCATATAAATATAGAGGGGGCGCCTCCAGTTTCTTTGAAAGACAAAAGGAAGTGAAAATGAGCTCTTTGTACCTAACTAAGTTGTAACAGGCTGTTGGCAAATTCACTCTTCCCAAAAATGTACAAGTATTGCTTTAATTCTTGGAAAGTTGCCAAAAAGCACATCCTTTTTGTCACAGCAGCAAATATCTGGGCAGATACCTGGAAGTCAGAAAGCCAATGTAGATAAGCGGGAAGAAAATCATGCAGATTAGGACTCTCCACACAGGGTTGTCCACTGAGAGCCCGCCACACCAGATCTGAGTCAGAAGAGCCTAGAAGAGACACACATGTTAGCAGTCACACTGTACCTACAGCAATTGTTGTTTAAATTAAATAACAACATACACTCATATTTGTACAGAAAAATTAAAGTGTACAATGCCTCATTTATTAAGTTAAATCCATTGATAATTTGAAAAGTTTATCTATATTTGTGTTATTGAATGTAGATGCACTGATTCTCAGTATATTAGGCACTCATAGTGTAACAGACTAGAATCTTGCACTGTAAAGAAACATTGGTTTTTCATCTATGATGGATTTTTCTGCACCCAAAACTTGTGTATTCAGCATTTTTTTGTGTCAGTATGTGTGTAGTGAATGTTGTTAAAAGTCTGAAGATTCATTGACCATTCAAACACAGAGCAGACAGAGCAGATGTTTTCTCTACCTGAACACCTGACAGAGCTACAAAATTCTTATCATCTGCCTCCAGTGCCAGCCTCAGGCACGTCGTCCTGCCCCAATACGGCGACGCACGAACCAACAACTTCTGAGCTCGCTCCTCATCACAGTTATAACACTCGCTGAACACACCTGGGACACACACACACACACACACACACACACACACACACACACACACACACACACACACACACACACACGCACACACACACATATGCACACATATGCATACAATGAAGACAAATGGTAACCTTGAATTATCCCTAAATTTTCATCAATAAAAAGAATGATTATATCTGTGTTATTATACCAATGGCATGTTGCTCATAGTGGCTGGCGAGTGCGCACATATCCTCTGCCTCGTCTGCATCATTTCCTTCTTGAGCCATTTTCTTCAGGATCTTACTGGCGGCCAGAGCAGCAGACATGCAGTCTCTACACTGTACAATAACAGATACAGATACAGATAAACTGATATACACACAACACAACATTTGCCTGTACAAACTGTAAGTGTTTTAATCACCTGCTCCCAGGCTATTTCAGCCAGCTCTCTATTGTTCTGGACAATAGCCCAAAGAAAAAGATCTCTGCCTGGATCCCTCTGTGCCTCAGTGCTGAGTAGAGCTGGAGTACCTGTCTGACTTTTAGACAGCTGTTAGACAGGAAAAACAAAGGGAAGCATTGTATGTTGAATTAATTGCATGTTTTGGTGCAGGGTTGTAGCTGTGATTTTAGAAACCCTGATGTCATTAATCTGAATCATCTCTCCCTCATAAAATTTTGGTTAAACACCAATGTGGGTTTTAATATATTTAGTTCTTTTTTCAGTTTCTGTACATTTTAGTTCCTATTATGAAGGTCTAAACTCCTTCTCCACTCTGTCTAGATTAAAATATTCTGGTTGGAAATATTAATATTTCTATATTATATTTATTACATACTTATATTATTACCTACATGTAGTCTGTTATAAAAATTACTGGTTTCAGTCAGGATCATTCATAAATGTGTGAAATATAAAAAATATAAGCCCTCACAATTCCATTAAATCCCCAACTATCAACAAAAAGACACCTCAGTGTCTTAAATACCACATCCCTGATTTGCTGAGTGGTTATTATAGAATGAGCTGTAAAAAAGGTTGTTAAACCACATTCATTCAGTCATAATGTATGTTTTCTGCAGCTCAGTTGCTGTTTATTGTTTAAGAGAAAGAACTGTAGATAAACAGACTCACTGACACTGATGAATCCTCCATGGACACGTTGAAGTCATGTGTCGTGGTGGCAGGGTAGAGGTGCTTGGTGAAACTGCCCAGCAGGTGGCGCACCTCATCGGACACATGAGTCATGGAAATGCTTTCACCTTTCCCTCGGTGAGGTCGAGACCTGAAGAACACTCGTTTCATACTGCGGCGGGAACTGTGGACCCGCTTGGCCAGCTTATTTAGAAAAAAGCAGGGGGGCAGTTGTTTGTAGAGCTCACACAGAGTGTCCTCGTCATTCAGGAAATCCCTCAGACTCACACCGTTTTCTAGCAGCAGACTCACAAACTGAGGCTTGTTGCCAACCAGGGCGGAGAACATGGCCCAATGGAGGTCACTGGACTGGAAGATGGGAACAAAACACAATTAATATCATGCTGTGGGTTGTAACAGCATTTATTTTTTCAGAACAATACACTTCTCTCATTTGATGTGGATTTTGAGGTTATTTGGGATAGCAGTATGAATAAAAGTGCAGTCTTTCATTATAGCCTAAGGTTTACAACGATGTATGACACCTTGTCCTCTGCCCCTCATATCATGAAACTTTTATGATACAAGGATCAGAGGAAAACTGTTTTACCTGCATGTGATGTTATGTTTGTATTGGTTGAAACTTTTGAGGACTGCAATGAACAAACTGTTAACCTAAAAATACTTATAAATTCAGTAGGTGTCTTGCATGTCTTGTTAAATCTATGTGGAAAGGTTTGCCACCTCTCCTCGATGGTCTCGTCCTGTTCCTTCAGCTTCAGTCTGTTACACTTGTTTATATCATCTTCATAATAATGATGAGGAGGGGTGCGACACAGGGTCAAGTACAGAGGATGGCCTTTATGTGTCAAGCCTGTGTCTGTGACGGATTGCAGCTGGTGCTGCTGTTGTATAATCAGCAGACTCACCTTCCACTGACTTTCCTCAGTGAAGATCTCAGTCTCAGCAATGTCCACTCGGTTCCAGGCTATAGCCAGCTCCAGCTGCCTCTTCCAGGCCTCTGTTCCCAGTGTCTCGCTGATCCTCGAAGCTGAGTGGAGAATTTATATTGTCAAACATTTTTTGTGACACCCACACCCAATTCTGTTTTCACTGCAAAGCCCAATTCTTCGATTGACCGCTTAACCTTTTTGTCTTTAAATTGTCTGAAAATTAAGTGATGATACGTGTTTCTGTGATGTTCTTGATTTGGCAAATATGAATCAATCAGGAATTCTATCTTTTAATGCATGTTTATTACGAGCCCAATTAATGTCTTCATGCATGAGACACTGACAAAGATTTGCTCCAGAGTTCAAGGTTCTTATACTATTATAGAAAGGTCAGATATTTTCCAGTAAGTATTTTAAGTTTAAGTTGTTATACATCCATCTGTCATTCTGCTGAGCATGTTCCAGGCCTGGCTCCGAGTCAGCAAAACATGACTGCTAGTCTATATAGGCCATAAAATACATACTAACATTAAGAAAATATGTTAATTTCAACATCCCACAGCTCAAGGTGGCATCTTGAAATTGCTTTTTTTTCCAATCAACATTTCAAAACCAGAAAATATTCAGTTTACATTGCTGAAAACAGAGAAAAACAGCAAACCTCCAACACACAAAAAGTTGGAACTATATTAAATGTGTCATTTTGTGCTTAATGATTGACTTCAATTCTTCATTCTTCATATAAAATTTGCTGATGATAATCAACTAACTGCTGCAACAAAAAAGAATCTGGGGATGGAGATTTAACAATGCCATACATATAAAATGTTATCTGAATGCTCTAGTGTCTATGAATGGCAAAACATTACTTATAAACAGAGATTCTACTATCGACTTTGTGGCCAAAGAGGAGAAAAGACAGCTGATGGCCAAGCTGACTGAGCAGGACGACTGTCTGGAAGTCATTTTAATAAAATTGATGGAAACTGTGCAAAACAGTTGAGCTACAGTACAGAATGATGAACACTATGGGAATATTTAGTATGGTGGATGCATTTACGTTTAGTGCACTGTGGTTCAGTATACTCTTATAATAATATGCATTAAGGTTTTTCTAAATGGGTTTGATCAATCGCTTTCAAAATAAGCATGAGGCAGTATGGGATTGCATATTTTTATATAAATATATCAAGTGTAGCTATCAATGTCTTTCTGTATAAAAAAGCAATCATTCATTTATCTCTAATATCTGCAACAATATCTGACTCGGCACATTTGATACCACAGTTCAGTCACTTATTTTCTAAGACGCAACAGAATACCTGCTAAAACCTGGCACTCAGCCTTTCTCTATTTATACACTGCAGTCTACAGTCAGCCCAGTCAGTTATTGAGCATCGGTGTGGAAACCATAACCCCACCTTTAAGGAGTGCTTGAAGAATGGCTACATCCACATCACAATGATTGTCCTCGCTTACTCTGAATACTGTCAGCAAGTGTGACATCCTGATGATGTCCTGAATCTGGAACAGAAAACAGACACAACATGTTTCACATCAAATTTGCATCAAACATCAGTTGTGGCGTTTGAGTATTTTCAGCTTACCTGCTTGGTCCATTTTATTATCTTGAGGTCAGCGAAGTTTTCATACTCTTGGCCGAAAAACTTCTCTAATAACTGGCTGATGAGGCTGATAGTGATCCGGGTCACTGGCAGTCCTGATACCTGGGCGATCACATCTGCTATCCTCCCGGAGCCCTCCAGGATCACACACGGTGTACCATTCAGCATGGCGTTATAGATGGTCTGAGAGGAGGAACGTAAGACAGTAAGACAGTCAGACAGAGACTGACATGCACTGACACACTGAGACACTTACTGTACATACATACAGATATCTTCTTCATTTTTAGCTAATTTTACCTATTATTTATATATATATATATATGACTATTTATTTACTCTAGTTGCTCTTTAGTTATAGTATGTATTTTTTTTTATTTCACACTTGCTTTAGCAATGTGAACACACAGTATGTCCATGCCAGCAAAGCCCCTTTAAATTGAAATGAATGTAATTTAACTGGCAGAGACAGAAGCAGGAAACTGATGACTCACATTCAGAGTACCTGGTCCTCCATCCAAGACAACACACACCACAGGGATGGTAACACCACTCTCTAGATGTCAGACAATAAGAAGACGTCATTACAAATAGGGTAGATAAAACAGAATCAGATATTAGATTATATCTGTAGTGGTTTGCTGCATCAGATATCTTTAACCTTTATTTCCAAGATGCTTTCTGGAGATGCATTTCTCCAGACGACTCCGCAGTTCGATTTCCACCCCGTATTTTCCATGGGTCCCATCATCCACCAGCAGGAAATGCGTGTGGTTGTTGTCGAGGCAGGACAGTCGGCCCTGGCCATTGATGTCCATCGAGTAATGGGCTGGGAAACAACCCTTAGAAGGAGGAGGAGAGAAAGAGATTTAAAAAAATAAAAGATTGTATGTGGCCACAAGAATGAAGAAAAGCAAAGTGTGTAAATGTATTGTATCGTACCTCTGAATGCACCAAAACATCCCTGTTGTGAATTATTCCCCATGTTGCCACTCCGATTGCCACGATCTGGCCCTGCATGGAGTTGCTGCTCAGGGTGTAATCCCTCAGAGCCTGCCCTACATGCTTCATCACACCTGCATGGGAACCTCCGGTGATGATCCACGCACCTGCATACAACACAGTGTCCCAAATATACTGTAAGGTCAGAAATATGTAGACACACAAACAAATGAGATCTCAATGTCTCAAAAGATCTCAGTGGAAATAGACTTAAAGCTTACAAATTAAAATGTTATATCTTGTTCCCTGATAAAAAACACAAATATCAGGTCACTTTGGGGGACATTACATAGACTTACATTAATTTCCTAAAGACTTACCATAACCATCACTGCTACTTACCTAACCCTAACTTTAACCTAAATCTAACCTTTACCACTGACCCACAAATCAGCTTTTTCCCAATTGGGGACACATTTTTTGTCCTCAGCTGAACAAGCTGTCTCCAATAAACTGGTCATGACAGACCACAACTCGTCACTTTTACACTTCTAACTACATTTAATGGACAAACATCAAAGTGGTATTAATCTCCTCTTTAAACTGTTGGCAAGAAACAGCCTGCACTCTTCCAGGAAGACTTTCCACAAGACTTTGCTCCAGTTCATTCATAAAGTGTTGGATAGGAAAGGTCAAGGTTCAACCAAACCTTCGGCACAAAGTTGGGAGCATGCTTCTGGCTCAAACTTTTTTGTATTAGGATTAACATTTCTCTTAAATGGAACAAAGAGATCTTGCTAAAACCAAAGACACAACTTCAGACCAAAAGTACACAAGTATGTGGACGTGGATATTACAGTGAGTACTACTGTACACTATACTGTATGCTCACTAGTGTACTGTTTGTGCATTTTGTATGCAATAAAAGTAATAAACTTTGTGCCAACAGGAAATTACATTGTGAGGCATTATTAATTGTACATCATATTCAACCACATGCCACCAAACCTTTGCATGCATTTGAATGCAGTTGCAGGGACATACTCACACTTCATAAACACACATATTTCACCAGTTTCTGGTTAATCATTAGTACACCACCTTGACATGACACACATACTATGTCTCCCTCTGTGCGTCTGCTATCTGACCTGTTGTCTGGGCCACTTTGATAAGACCTCTGTGGAACATATTCTTGAGCCCAGCCTTCAGGTAGAAGTTCTTGGCTCCTCCGGTCACTGAGATCAGCAGGTTGGGAGGGGAAAGTTTCCACTGTTCAGTCAGTAACTCGTACAAGATCTCAGGGCTGGTGTCTGTGGACACTCGCGCATACTGATAACGAATGTAGATACAAACACAGATGTGAAAGTGAGTATAGGCACATGTTTACATGCACTTAAGGTTATGTTAGATATATTAATCAAGAATTCTTTCACCTTGCCAGTCTTCTGTCCCAAACCACCAAAGTTGATGTCTCCGAAAGCATCGCTGGGCACTTCACGGACATGTCTGTGTATGTCCCACGACTCGCCTGTGAATTCGTCTGGCTTGATGGCTTCATCCACATGCACAGTCTTTGAGTAGCCACACTTACAGATATCCTCTCTAGTGGACAAACATGTGAATACTTTATTATTCAAGATTTAAAAAAGGGGGGAAGTTAAATAGCACAGCATTAATGCAAATGTAATTTCTCAGAAAACGTGCAGTTTCAGGAAAGTGGCAACTACTGGAAACAACTAATGGATGCTATTAACATGTAACTGCCCTCACAGCATCTGAGGGTGATGCCTCCTCTTGTATCAACACATCAGAGAGCTGATGGCATACTGCAGCAGAAACTCAAGGTCAGAGACTTTCAAACAAGCACAGTACAGAGCAGCTCAGCCTACCTGTCACCTTTTTCAAAGAGGCAACATTCCCTCTTGCGGATGTTCTCCTTGATCCAGGAGGCAAAGGTGCAGCGCTGGAAAGTAGGTGAAAGAGAAAAGTGCTTAGATGCTTTGGCTATGCTGATCGCCAGAGAATGAAGCAGCTGTGACTTCACCTTAGCATCCTCCATCCCAGAGGATACATGGGGGGCTACAGTGCACAGATCTACTTCCAGCTGCTCGCAGGCAGCGTGACAGGAGAGAGTAGCTGCTGCAGTCTGTGTCTCAGCTGCGGGAGCAAGCTAGTACGCAGCACTGCATCAGTGATGTCAGAGCTGAGCTAAGTCCAAGCAATTTGCTGAAACCTGACTAAAGCTCCCACTTAAAGGACAGTAAATAGCCATGCGCACTAGCTCTGGATCAATAAATAACTGCATCACTGACAGTGGATTCATTATTTCAAAACATCACTATGAAAAATCCACCATTTTAAAATATAAAGTAGTTTGTAAATTATTGATGGGACATGTAAGGGCACATGTTTGTTTTTTGTTTTTTTACAAAATGTTACTGGTAGTGTATTCACTCAAGTGCTGTACCTAATACAATTTCCCTTCAATTTGATTTATATTTCCGCTCCATTAATACTATAGTTTATATATATACATTTATTTAACAGCTATAGTTACTTTTCAAATGAATGTTTTTCATACAAAGCAGATAAGTTTAGAAAATATAATGAATTATTATAGAACATATTTCCCAACAGCTCCACCTTGACCAACTGCGATATTAAAGTACAAGAGGATGTATGTGTGTGTGTGTGTTTCCAAAATGTTTCTCTTCAGCACACTAGTAAATATATTGTCCACAGGTAATTGCAAGTATCTGTAGAAGTAAACTTTTATATTTTAAATGTATATCTTATTTCTTTACATGCATTCACATTAGAGCATTATCAATGTTTTGTAGCTAACATATGCAATATCAAATATACAATGAATCCTCATACTGGAAATTGTTTGATCACAAGAGAAAACATGTACACTGACTCACCTTGGTTATGTAAGGAATCACTTGATTTAGTCCAAATGTTTGTTGTTGCAATTGCTCGATGATTGGCTCCGGGTGAATCTTATTCTCAGACTTAGGCAGCATTTCTGAAGGAGAAGCAAAATTGTCATTACATCACTTGTGACCCACTGCTTGGAATAGGTACTCAGTATTCTGAGGAGTCTGAGGTAAGTTGTAGTACACTGTACATCTCGTCATTTATGGTCTCACAATCTATAAAAACTCCAGAGTCTAGGTCTTTAGTATTTTGACATATGTATGTAGGCTCCTAGAATAAGCAGGAAACTAACAACTGCAACAAATGAGTGTCTAATTGAGTTCAAAGTCCACACTAACCGACTGATTCAGTTGTCACATTGTGCTGTTGGTCCTTCATGATCTCAACTGAACAGAGAGGCTGTAATCGCCTTGTTATGTTGTGCTGCTGAATAGCTCCACCCTCACAAATCAATACTAACCTCCTCCAATTTCTACTTCTGGTAGAGAAGGAATAATACTACCACCAAACCAAAGGATTCTGATACATATAAATTTGAGCTTTAAACACTGACGGAGTCAACTCACCAGTTTGATTCACCTGTCTGAAATTATTAAGTGCACATATTTTCAGATCCCAAATGGAAGAAGGGAAGAAAGCGTCCCAATTTTGCAAACATTACTTTAAAAAAATATACATACCTTTCCTGCTTCCTTCAGATCATCCTTTTACCTGGATGAATGACAACAACAACATGAAGTCGTTTTCTAGCGTCTAGCTTCAACAACACACACTTTCAGAAGGTAAAGTGTGTATGGAAGGAAGTGCAGTGTTTCTTCTCCAGGCGTTACAACACATGTTGCCAGGTGACACCTCCAGTGTATTCAACGAGGGATCTTGTTACTGATCACAGAACACTCTGTCAGCTGATGTGTTAACTGTTAGACTGTTTTAAAACTACCTGAGTGTTTAATCATTTCCATGTGTGCTAATTATTATAAATTATAAATTATTATATGTTGTCTCATCCATTCTGTTCCAAGTTGTCCCAAACACGTCTCTATCTATCTATCTATCTATCTATCTATCTATCTATCTATCTATCTATCTATCTATCTATCTATCTATCTATCTATCTATCTATCTATCTATCTATCTATCTATCTATCTATCTATCTATCTATCTATCTATCTATCTATCTATCTATCTATCTATCTATCTATCTATCTATCTATCTATCTATCTATCTATCTATCTATCTATCTATCTAAACTGCCTGACCTTTCACTTCTCTTTCTGATGTTGGCATACGGGAAAAGATACTATAACTAAGTTCCTCTGCACCGTAAACAGTTTTGGGTTTTGTGTAAAAACCCTAAATACAGGAAGTTGTGGTCAAGACACTGCAGAAGCAGGTTGTTAATTTTAGCAATTAACTGGTGACCTTTGTATAACAGCCTCTCCCATACTATCTATCTATCTATTATAGTGGAAATCTGTGTAATAAAGGACAATGACAAGAATCAGTCATACAGAGATAAGTGGTGTCCACAGCAAAAAGCCAAAAGATGCTCTCTGAGTCTGTTTTTTTTTTTTTTTTTTTTACACAATAATGAGTATGTAAAGCAGTGGCTGTCACAGAAAAGTCATTAGTTCATTACTAATGTCGACAACCACCCACTTGTGTATCTTGATCACAACCTCCTGTTTCTAAGAACCCACAGTGTCCATTAGTAGGGTGCAGAGGAACTTTCCCTGTAGTGCCTTTCCGCGTATGGGTACTTTATGATGTGTAAATACAATATACATTAGAATAAAAATACATTCTCCATTACACTGTCAATCACTGGTATGTGATTACTAAACATGGAGCACTCCCATCATGATGCAAGACTATTTCTAATAAGCATTCTCTCATAAAGAAAGAATGTCATTATCAATGTATGAGTCAAATGCTTAGCACCTCTACATCAATTATGTGCTTGTGACTATGAGTTTCCTTTTCTGTCATTCAAGCATGGAGGCTTGAGGGACTGTAATATCTGTAAGTGTAATATATTGTAACGATCTTGTGACAATCATGGCCTCAGAGGTTGCATCCTACTGACTTGGTGAACCCCTAGTGACCCTGAGAGGTTGACATTTGTGGTTCAGAGTGAATTATCTCGACAACTATGAAGTGGATTGCCATGAAATGTACAACAAATAGTCAAGGTTCCGAGAGGATACAACCTTGGTTATCCTCTGACTTTTAAAAGTTTTCACTTTACTTTGATACATCTTAAAATCTACTTTATGGATTGGCACAACATTTTGTACAAACATTTATGGTTCCCAGATTAGGAACACTCATGACTTTGGTATCCTCTGACTTTTCTTCAAGTACCACCAGGAGGTTAACTTTTTTAGTTCTTCATTTGAATATCTTGTCAACCACTAAATGCTTTGCTTTGATAGTTGGTACACACATTCATGGAAAATGAATTTAAATAACTTTGATGTCCAGACTTTTCATCTAGCACCATCATCTGGTCAAAATTGTAATTTCCCTAATACTTTGATTTATGGCCATATATTTTCAAAATTCACGATAATTCCATCAGCCTCTGCTGCACTTTGACAGTGTTGGCTTCAAAACTATGGCGAAAACAAACTGTTTAGAAGAGAGAAAAAAAGAAAAAAAGTTAAAAAATGTTAATGTCAGAAATGGCCTATTCAATTACTAGCTGTTTTGAGTTTTTTTTTAAAACATCTATTTATTGCACATTGTTAATTTTACAAACAAGGAACAACAGAACAAGAAGGCACATGTAGATAATAAATAATAAAAACAATAATAATGATAATGATAAATAAGATAAATAAGTGGGTATATATCTACATACACACATGCACACACATACACATATACATACATACGCTGTTTTTAATTGTTTAAGGACATGTTGATTTTTCTGACAAAACAGTCTATGTAACCATATGCCTTATTGCCTGTTATATTAAACATAAAAAACATTGCAGACTTTCAGAAGAGATGCTGATGGGTGTGAAACAATGATTTGTGCATCTACTTTTGTTTAGGATTGGCTTTAAACGTATAAGAATAGTGTCCTCTTTGTTATACTGGTCCTTGGTAAAGCTATGTCCCTCATGAGAAAAACAACTCTGTCGGTGTTTTAACAACTGTTATGTTTGACTCCAAGTCAACTCCCTGCTAGCTTCACAGTAAATGTTGGAGTATGAGTAACTAGTTAAAGGGGTCAGGGGCTGGGGTTCACCAAGTGCTGTGGAGGTAAGAGAAGTTTTTGTTCATGGGATGTCAACTGGCACAAAGGAGAGGAAAGTCAAATATCAGGTCCAGCCTCTGTAATCAGAGAAATTACTCAAATAGGACTTTTCAGCTTTTTTCTACTTTCTCTGCTAGAGCACAATTAATAGATTGCTGATGAACTAGTGAATCACTCTAGAAACATATATTGGGTGGGAAGTTAGGAAGTAATAATACTGTCATGTTCAGGAACAATCAATTTACCTGCTGAATACTGATTGTTTTTACCACCACTAGATGTCAGCAAACCACCATAGATTACAGCTCAAATGGTGACAAATGTGTTGAAAGCTGTTCAATAGAAAATATATCTGATTAAAACATATAACATCTTGTAAGATAAACCTTTAAGACCCCTTCCAGACATAGTTTAAGATGCTCTGATTTGAGTAATTTGTTTGATATATTTTTCCAAAAAAAAATTAATGAGTTTAAAATTCTTAAAAATTACACCTACTCACTTCAAATGTTCCCTGCTGGACACATGATGTCTAAGAGACTTCAAATCTACTGTACATGTCACATTTGTGAAAGATGCATTTTAGACCACGATTGGCTTAAAAATAGTCGTGATGTCAGAAATCCTGCTGGTATGTCTATGTGTTGAATTCAGATTTAAGAGGAGCACAGAGAATTTTTACCTTTTAGTATCACACTGCACATACATTTTTGTGCACTTTGAAGCTTAAACATCCAAGTGAAGTAACATTAAGCAAAACACATTTTTTGAGTGGAGGGGGACTTTAACATTGTTGAATCATCAGCTGCTAGGAACAGCACCGAGGAATGGCTTTATGAATGTGTATAGCAAAAGAAACAGAGTACTATTTTGTAATGATGAGCAACTAAGTCTCACATCCTTTTTGTTGTTGTTGTTGTTGTAGTGTTTTGTGTGTTTGTCTTCTGTCTGTTTGTGTATTGGTCAGTGTATTGTCGGTTTATACATTGTATATGCCTGTTCCCATTAAAAAAGAAAAAAAAAAAAAAGTCTCACAAGGAACCACTTCCACATACAAAGCAGACGAGACACTCAGTTCCCTTAACGTCACAATATTTATTCAACAATATACAGATTAATTTCTCTCTACATCTCAGACATGTCTTCAGTTTTTTATATTTATCTTGCTTTCACTTTTGTACATTTTTTATTTACAAGATTTAAAATAAGTCTTTCTCTCCATTTATACAACATCAATAGTACAGTGTTATCACATCTCCAGCAGCTTCCCCTGAAGCATCAAGACTAGATTCATCATTGATAATCTGTATTTCATACACCAATCTCTTTGAGCCACAGAGCAGCAAACTGACAGAAGGGCTCGACATGCACCAACAGTCCAGGTGTGGCTTTCTCCCTGTGAGGGGCAGTCAGATGACAAATGCACAACAGGGATAGTCCTCTTAATTCACCCACATGAAGTCCTTTGCTCTGTAGCACCACAACAGAGTGTATAAACAGATTCATCAAATGGGGACACTGTTGAGGACTAAGGAATCAGCTTAAATGCATTTGCCCCATCCCACCCGACAAGGATTAATGAAAGCCTGTATACTTACAAAAAGGAAAGAAAAAAAAAGAGAAAAAAGGGGAAAAAATGTTGCATAGAATCAATTCTGACCTCAAGAACAGAAATTTTGGTGCTGCCATTTTTAAAATGTGGCTTTTTGATAAACTCCTGAGACCTTCCAGACCCCCGCAACTTTTTGGCTTTGAAAAGAAAAAAATAATAAATAGCTGTACCCTTAGACTTAACAAAAATAGCATTGTGTTGGATGTGACATCACATAGAAGTAATTCTTTAAAAGAGACTAAAACCCTGCATTGAGTGTATACACATCTGCACATCTATATATATCATTTCAATAACTATCTTGAGGAGAGAGGTGGATGGATTAAAGTGCATTATACTGTATGAAAACTAAGCCCACAGTTATCACATGCAGGGCCGGAAATGAATTTTGTCCACCAGCCACAGTGGCTAACCAAGTACAAATTTAACCATCTGCAGTAGATTTTTTCTTTTGAAATGTAACTGGACCTTTGTGAACATTTGTAGGTTCATAAATCGGCCAAAATTGATGGTAGCTAAAATCACCAGCCACAGCCAAATAGTTTTCACATGTGCCAGCTGGTGTTCATTTCCCGCCCTGATCACATGCAAATAACACCAGACACTGAGGAATATTTGTCTATCCGTTACTCTAAGTCAACATACAGTACCAACATGGCTGCTGGTAATCTTGGTCAGGGGGCACTCATAATTAATGACATGAACACGTCACCAGTTTTAAAACAGCAAAAAGGTGCCACTCAACTCACAGCAAAATACAGCAAATGGGGAACACGGCTCGTTGTGAGCCAAACAGCACAGGGATGACGGCAGACAGACCAGGTGAGAGTGTGAACTGTAGCCACGCTCCTCTCTCTTGCTTCTTCTACAGTACAGTCCAGCAGAGGAGGAGCATGTGAGGCCGGAGAGCCTGAAATGTTTAAAGCTAAAACGCACACTCGGGACCGGGAGCAGCAGTTGTGACGGATTCCAGCACAGTAGGAGCATGAGTGAGTGTGTGTGTTGGTGGGTTTTCACTGCAGACTGAACTGACTTTTTTTAAATATACATTAATCATTCATCCTCGTTTTTAAAACACGCACATGAGCAAGACATGGAAATGCAATACAACAGCTGACATCTACACAGACGCATAATATACTGCTTTTACATGTGAACAGCAAAGCTTAATAATGATTGTGAAACTACAGCGTGTTTGTTGCACACGCCTTGATAGGATTAAAGAGGGATTCATAGCAAAAAAAAAGAAGAAGGTGAAGCTGCATCTAAGGGCACGTTGAGCCACAGGTCCAAACATCCCTTTAAGTCCCTTAACTAACAAATAAGACTAGTAAAAAGAAAAATAGGCAAACTTCTTTTTAAACTTAAGACACCCAAGCAAAAACAAATAATTTCCTTAAGGAGAGGATGTGTATTGGCACATCTGGCAAAGACAAGGACAAGACTGGGGTTTGGCTCGCTTGGCTGTTTCACGCATCTGAAACAGCAGTGCTTTGCAGGGCACTAAACATGCAGACAAGCACATCATGTTCAAATCACTCAGCCTGGGCAGGGAGCACTACAGAAGGCTAGCTAGCACTGTGTGCAGATGCAGGCATTTAACAGCAGAAGAGATCCAACTCCATGCACATGAGGATAAAAAGAAAAAAAAAATTGCACTTCAAAAATCATTACATAAAAAAAGATAAGCAGGACATTTATAGGGAATTAAAATTATCTGATTAATTCCAACTTGGTTGTTTGATATACAAAATAAAATTAACCTGAAGACGAAAACGGTCGTGTTCCTGGTTTGCAGCTAGATTTTGTTCATGATGTGATTGAACTGAAATGCAAGGCCGAGATATTCAGTCACAACTCCTCACATGAACACACACAGATGTCAGTGTTATTCATCATTACAGTTGCAGTGTGAAACCATTCTGGTCTACACTATATAATCCCCCCTAACTGTTCAAACCCTCCAGTTTCAAACCTAATGGGGGTCTTTGAATCCCGCATCTGATTGGGAGACAGGTGTCTGAGTGGCAGGTGAACACACAATGAGGTAGAACAAAATGTTTCATGAGCATCCAATCAGAGCACAAAACACGAGGCAGCCTTCACGGTGGCTTCTGGAACGCAGGGACTTGTACGTGCCTCCAGAGGGCAGTAATTCACCAGTTCAGAAACAACACCTCAAATGAGCCACAGCCTCAACACAGACTGACAAACACACCAACAAGTGCTTTCAGATGGGAGGAGCCATTAAATGGTTTGAACCATCTAATAACAATCTAACTGCCTTTAGCTTTAGACACAAACCTGCACTATCTACAATGTTTTAATGCAGTTTTTACGATGATTCTGCTTTAGACCTTAATTCAAGTCACAAGACGAATTATATCTTTTTGCAGCTGCGCAGTTGTGATTTCTTCAGATTTGTCCAGTTAAAAGATTGGGGCAAGACAACCCCTTCCCACATTCCAGTTTGGTTTTACAACAATCTTAAAAGTTTGACTTTACAGATCAAATGTGATTACAACATAATAAAATAAATGTCATGGTCTGAAATCGCAGTAATCTCTTGGGTCTGACTGATTTCTGCAAAACCATTGTCAAAAAGTGAAGAGATAACTTGCTACCTTCTTTGGATTGTGATTTAAAAAATGTTTTTTAAAAGAAATGTTATCCATAAAACCATTTATGCCTGATTAAAAACAGCAATTAAAAAGGAAGATAATCAGCAAGAACGATTGCACGTGAGCCCGGGAATGAAAGGGAAGGAATGAGGAGAAAGAGAAATAATCCCCACTCTACTCCACATGAGCAACGGTAAGTGTTATTGCTGATTCATTTTTGACTGATTCAGTCAGGAACACAAAAATTCTGAAATGTCATATACCCCTTACAGCTAGCGTGGCATCCTTACAAGATCTCTCTTGACGTTTCCACCTTTTGAGGCCAGTCTGTGTGTGGAATGCTCAGCTTGGTCAGAAGGGAGGATGCAGTGACATGCTTAACTCTTTTATACTCAACTGTAATTACAGCAGTGAGCAGTAGTGTTTTACAACTTTTCACCTGTTGCATTCTCAGTAACAGCCGGCAACAAATACAGGTTGAGATAAAAGTTTGAATGGATGTTAAACGGGGTGGAGACACAACTCTTTGAGATCTGAGGATGTGTGCTTGCAATTACACACACACACACACACACACACACACATACACATACACATACACATACACATACACATACACACACACACACACACACACACACACACACACACACACACACACACACACACACACACACACACACACACACACACACACACACAGGTAGCGAGAAGTTGTTGCTGTAGGGCTGTAAAGAGTTCCAGAGAAGAAGACTGCATGAGGATGTGTGTTATGAATACGTATTGTGTGTGTGTGTACTATGCCCTGCACTGCACGTTAAACCTGTGATATGATCTGCATGTTGAAGCTGGGGGAGCGGGACTGCTTGGAGAGAGGAGCTCCAGGGGACAGGATGTCCTGGGCATCCTCTGGCCTGATGAGGTGCTCCTCCTTCAGGCTAATGGTGGAGTGGCGGTGGGAGCCACCTGCTGGAAGCACCCCTTCTTTGTCTGAGCCACCTGGCCCCTCCTCCCGGTCCTCCCCGCCTCCGTTCAGGTTGAAACTCATGCAGTCAAAGGACTTGCTGGAGGAGGTGCTGCCAGTCCGTACCAGCATGGGCCCAACAGGGAAACTCAGGTGCTTCTTTATGGGACTCAGCTGGATGGCATCCAAGTTGATGCTGGCTGGAGGTGACTGCTGCCTCTGGTGATGCCTCCTCACAACAGCCTGGTGATCTGCCGACAACTCGGCCTGTTTTTCCGCCTCTCTCCCCCTCTCCCTCTCCCTTTCTCTCTCCCTCTCTCGCTCCCTCTCTCGCTCCCGTTCCTTCTCCCTCTCCTTATCCCGAGACAGTCGGGCTGTGATGGCTTTCTTGATGCTGCTGCTGCTGCTGTTTAGGCTGCCTCCCCTCTGACCCACGCTGCCACCTGTCTTTGTGCCACTGGGCTGGCTGCTGTTTGATGCCCCGGAGGAGAAACCCTCGTCTGGGTCATTCACGTTGAAGGAATCCTCCCCGCCGCTCATACCATCAGCATCTAAACATTGAGCACGCACAAACACATACACAAAAATAAAGCATGATAGACAAACAGAAAGTGAGCAAATATCATACAACAACTGAGGTGACTGTTCACACATTTAAACATTATCTCAATGTGAAGGGTGCTTAAAAACCTAATGCTACAAATGTATTGTTTTTACACATAAAATCTGGTCAGGCGGTTGCAAACATCTTCCAGCATACTGTAAGCCAATAACTATAAATGGTAAAAGTACCAACATTAATAATCTAGACGGACACTGACATCTGCAGAAAAGGCAGAATCTTAGCTGCTGGTTCATGTTAACAGTAATGTCAACAGTCCTGCGACAAACAGATTAATCAGAGCACTGAAGATGATAATAACAATAATAATAATAATAATAATAATGTTGTGGCATTTATAAATAATGCGGAATAAATTAGTAGAGTAAATTAGTTGCCTTCTACTTGGCCAACACTAACACTCAACAGAGCATGCAGCTTCATTAGCTCGCTCATTATGCACCAAACAGTGGTACAATTCAATACAGTACACAACAACCTTGAGCTCTGAATCATCTGACGTAACTCAGATTGACTACAATCTGAATAACTGTTTATGTAGGAAAGTCTGAGTTCAATAACCGGCCTGATTGGAGAGGAGATCTTATTTAGCAAAAATATTATATTCAATATATTGTGTATTAAATACATTCTAGTGAATAATTGGTAAACAACAGGCACAATATTGACATGAATGAATCTAAACAATATAAAATGTTTTATAATCCATTAATGACCTCATTCTTTGAAATCTGAAAAAAAAGATGATATATTGAGTTAGAAAAAAGAAGATTGTTATTGACATATGCAAGTTAAAGCCTGTTAAAAGAAGAGAGAGAGGACCAGCCGTCTGTCTCCGTCATGCACCATTGGGACAAGCAAAATTAGACAACAGGGAACAACAGGCAGCACCAGAAAAAAATGGAGGAACTGAGCAGAAAAAAAAGGTCTGGACTGACATGCACATAACATAAGGAGAAGACACATGCTCGCCCCATCCCTCATTTCTCCTGCAGAATTGGCCCAGTGGTCACATGGTTAGCCGGTCAAGTTGAGCCTGCCAATCTTTACAGAGCAATGAGGCGAGTCCGTACACCTCGTCAGATCAATAGCACTCCAGTTAGAGCCGACAGCCCAAAAGGCAAAAAAGGGCCAGTGTGTGAGCCGTCCCAATCACAAATGAAGAACTGGAAGTTCTGAAGTCTAAGCTTAACAAACATGGCTGGAGTTAAAGGATAAAGCAACTGCTTTGCATGTTTTAGCATTTTGACTGAGTGATATGTTAAAATGATTGCCATTGATTTTCAGTCATTTCAGTATGCCATGAATATCAGCCTGAGGAGCCTGAAATGTGCTTGAGCCAATTAATCTTGTGTACTTAAATAATGACCCTGTAAAACGGATATGGTGTGACTTTCATAATTTCTTGGATTATAAATGTGCCAGCACAGAACAGACTTTCCAAGTATCCTTGACAATGATGTATGCTTTGTACAAAAAATTAAATTAAGCTATCAAATGTTTGCTGTGATCAGTCCTTCACAAATGGAAATTAGTGGCTTCAAACCAGTTAAAAAACATTATGGTCAATAGGCCAAAACACGCAAAAGCAACATGTCACTGCATTGCAGCCTCAAACTAAATCAGGAGATTCAACACTATCAATGACTGATCTGACTTCTTTAAAATGTGAAACATTTCTCTCATAACTGGGTGGCAGATTTCTATCTACTGAAACAACTTTAACCACAGTAGAACAGAGTTCAGTGAAAGATAGTGCAAAGAGAAGGGGATGGCACTCATTGACAAACAGTGACTGTTTGCCAGGGAATGAGCTGAATTTCAGTTATGACAAAGGATCTGAATGATGCTTCAAGATTTCAAAATGTGTAGCAACAGCATATGGAAATGAAGACACATTCAACAAGACAAAATGGGCCGTATCATAGGTCCTGGCAATGGAATCACCTCTGCTGTGCAAAGTATTGGATTTATTCATTTGTTTTTTTGGTTATGTCTGTTCACTTGGCCTTTTCATTTGAAATGTTAGATTTCAGAGTTTCATGTTTTGGCAGTAATTTCAGAAGCTTGCGGTAGCGTGCGCATGCATGATGAAGGGCTCGTTCCCACTCACTGAGCTGAGGAAAAAAATGTATCATGGCAGAACGCAAAATTAGCAGTAAACATC
Source organism: Scomber scombrus (assembly GCF_963691925.1). NCBI lineage: Eukaryota > Metazoa > Chordata > Actinopteri > Scombriformes > Scombridae > Scomber > Scomber scombrus. The sequence continues at coordinate 16,775,102 of NC_084982.1, forward strand.
AGTAAAACTTCTGAACTGAAAAACAAAATGGAAGGCTTCTCCCAGCAGAATGCTGGCAGCAGATGGGTGCTGCTGGCCTGAGTGACCCAAAAAACGCCATGGTGAGGGGCTACACAGGAACAAGATGTCAGGTGCTTTGCCAGTTTAGTAAAACTGATGTATTTTTCCTGTTATAGTTACAGAAAAAATAAAATCAATAAAATCAATTACTAGCTATGAAGAATTGAGAAAGCCGGCTTCCTCAGAGGTCAAGCTGAAGGCTGGGCACTGATCATGCTCAGTGAGTGACAAGGGCAGCAGTCTAAAGTACGCTGGAGTAGATGAGGAAAGAGAGAGGATATGACATGATGAAAGGCCCATGCAAAATGGCCACTAGCCAGACTTCCTTCAAACCCAGAATAGGCGACTCTTCCACTTTTGGTTGTGACGACAGCAGTGGTCTGATAGTAGAGTGGTTGTTGGCTGAGGGTCTTACAGACTGGATGAGTTAGTATACTCTGGGGAAGTGAAGACGCAGCCAAAATGCGAACGGCAGAGGGAACCCCCTCAAGTTGAGGAGGGGTAAGAGGAGGAAGAGGAGGGGGAGGAGGAAGGTTGGGAGGATACAGATCTTAGTGGCACCTCCTCCTGAGACCCTCTCTGCTCTGAGTGTCCGCCCCTGTCCCCTACCCTCAAGTGTGACGGGGGGAATGATGCTGCTGCTGCTGCTGCTGTGGCTGTGAGGCCGCCCTCCTCTCTCCTCTTTGGCTGTTGAGTCCCAGGTAGTGTGGTGGTGGTGGTGTTGTTGTTGTTGGGCGAGGCTAGGAGGATTGATGATGATGCTCAACTCTGCTTCGGTTGAGAAGTCAAAACAATCTGGGAGTCAACAACACAGACGGGGAAACGTGTTTCTTTAGTGCCAGCAAGCCTCAACTGACTCGGGCCTCATCATGGGCACAGCAGGCCTAACAGTTGTCTGCAAATTGATTTGTAGATCACAAAATACAGGAGAAGAGGATTGCAATGGCATTTTAAAAATGACCCGCCCCATTAATCGCCCATCTACTGGGTAAAAATGGAGGCAGTAGAATCTACAGGCACCATTTTGTTGTGAGTTTTTCTTAAACTGGGCAACCACAAAGTTTCATGGCAACATTTTAACTGGTGATACAAACCACAGCACAAACTTAATAGACAAGACGAGCAAAGAAACAGCAATAAGGAGCAGTGAGCGTGAGACTATATGAAGACAATTACATACAGTAACTGACATGAAACACGATTTGGACAGAAAACAGATTTCCTTCTCACTGTTAAGGGCAAACATTAGAAAAGTAATTCTCTCACCAAAAAGTTCCCTCTTGTTGCCTTTCACAGATAAAAAAAAGAAAAAAGAAGAAGTAACAGCTCATAAGTTTAAAGCTAAAATCATAGCAGAACACCGGTCCCCTTCCTTGCATAACTTTCTCATCCAACCTACCTTCAGTTGCTAAATGTATAATAAGAATGACCAAAAAAAGGATTGTAATGAATCTACTGTGCTTCTGTCATATCTACTCAGATCTCTCCTGCACTGCGGCCTTTTCCTGTGTGCTCTCCTCTTGTTCCCGGGGCTGCACCCTTACCCTCTCTCTTCCAGCGGTGGCGTCGTATGGAGGCGGTGGTGATGGCTGAGATGGAGATGCGGCTAATGGTAGGTGTCACCTCCACCTGGAGCACCTTGCGCCCCTGCGGCTCATCGGGGGCACTGTCTGGCAGCGAGTTCTTCATGGCGTTCGCCAGCTGAGGTTGAAACATGCACAGATGCACATCTTTATGCAGGTAAATGACTAAAGCAGGAATGTAGCACAAGATCTGAAATCCGACATGGCCGTGAAGGCTGATTTTAAAAGATTGTGGACAGTATGTAGTGATTTGTGAATGATCACTGATTGTGGATGATTTTACTAATGTTTTCATTTGACTAGGCCTCCACGGTAACAAACAGGTTGAAGTGATCTATTTGTGTTAAAGTTCATACACACAATGCTTTTGATCTTACCAGAAGAGGCTGGGAGTAAAGTTCAAGCTGGGCTCTGTACAGAATGTCCTCCAGAGCTTCCCGCCCCATCTCCCACTCTCCATTGTATCTACACGCACATCACAAAACAAAAAGAACACACACACACAAGCATTTAACTACGTCATGTTGTGAGCTTATTTGAGTAAACAGGAGTGTCTGACGAGATGCCTTGATGTCTGAGCCACATCCAATGAACTATTTTCAGTTATTTAGTAATGCGTGTGGCTACAGAAAGTGAGGGAAGGAGATGTTGGGCACACATCCTACTCAGATGTAGAAATTTACATGAATGACTTCAGGTATACTGTTAAAGGCATACAAAAACAAAGAAATATCACTTTTATAACATATGGGAAAAACTATATATAGCTCGTAGTTAGAGGTCATGTGGCCTGTCAGTTTTACTTTTCCCAACAAATAAACATATTACCAATTTGGTAATAATTAAATTAATTTAGACAGTATGTTGATATAGTATACAAAGTAAGTCATCTCCCATGAACACTAATTACTTTAAAATAATGCAAACTCATAAATGACAGTGGATTGATATGTTCAAGACACAGTATGATACAGCAGGGTGATATGACCATAAAACAATATCATGATAATTGTAAAGTAAAAAATAAAATTAAAACATGTACAAATATGTCACTTTTTAAAATCTTACTGAAGTTCTGACAGCTGCCAGTTGTTACTTTCTCCTGAGATCATGTTTTAAACAGCTTTTAAATTACTGTAATTGTTTTGAACCAAGATGTGGAATGCAAGTGAGACAGGGCAGAAGAAGACTTATAAAAACACTGACAGGAGAAAAAACGAGTGAGTACTGCTATCAGTAGATGCTTGGTTTATCACGTGGCTCTTAACTAAGCTTTGCAGATGATGATGATGATGCCACATGTCCAGATTCAGTAAAAAAGGATGAAAGGAACCACACCAATAAATAAAAAAAATAAAGTGTGCACATAATTTAACAAAATGTTAAAAAAGGACTGTGTAGCTGAATTCTCTTTGATCCGGCCCTGCACATGCAACAATCACACCGCAAGGGACAAAGGTGTGGGTCTCCCTTTAGACTCAAGATAAAAAGAACGGGCTGAATGGGCAGGTGAAAATGGACTCTCTGATGTTGTGAGGACTGTAGCAAATTAAAAAAAAAAATGTACCAGAATACATTTTAAACCCTGACAAGATAAAGAAGAAGAAGAAAGAAAAACCCCACAAAACTGAGCATGCATCTTTATATCAGATCGGTCCTCCTCTCCCTGCACGTCTCTCCCTCTCTCTCTTCATGTGGCATTATGGTGCTGAAGCATTAGGGGACATATTAACCTAAATCTCAGAGTGCCCTCGTCGAGTGCCAAGGTCCCTCTTCATGTGTGGAGCTGTAGATTCATATTCATCTGCCCCTTCATGTGTGTCTGCTTGGGCCAAGGGTGAATGTGAAAGCTCAGGCTGGCATTGAGGTGACTTATTGTGGGGATTATTTATAAAAAAATAAAATAAAATTAAAAAAAAGTCAGTTTTTTTTCCCCAGCGGCACAGAATGCTCCAATCTACTGATTGCTGCTGTGCACCCTCTTGGGGGCGATGAAGCAGAGTGCGTACTCATTCTCTCCCACTCTCCTTGGTGCATCATCCTAAACAGTGATTCTAGCCACTAGCGTATCAGGGGATCCATCTCTGGGGATGAGCTATCATCGAGGAGCTGTAATCAGCTTTGCAACGACTGTCCTCATAAGGGATGAAATCACCTGCTCCCACAATGCACTGCTGATGTAATCAGCCTGTACAGTGTGGAGCTTCTGTCCTTGGTAGCATATGCCGTTAGGAGATTTTCTGCAGTAGATCCCAGTGAACTAGACTGCCCTCATTAGTGACGTCCCACGGAGGCAGAGCAACAAAAATGAGAAATACTGTGTCAACTAGCTCATGAAGGAATTTCATGATGATATCTGTGAATGTGAGGTCATCTTCCTCTCAATTGCCTGTTATCTTTCACTCAGTATCCTCACTCACAGGTGTTTTTCATTGATTTCAATAGTGACAACATGAGGGAGGGTCAGAAATTGCATGACAGACACCTGATGATACATACATGGCATGATAAACAGCAGTCAGCATCTGCACCATAAACTCGGGGTCCAGCAGCACGCGGTTGCACGGCTCCCTCCAAAGCTTCTGCTGCTGCCGGGGGAAGCCACATACACACAACCTGAGGAGGGGACACACACACACACACACACACACACACACACACACACACACACACACACACACACACACACACACACACACACACACACGTCAAACAGGAAGCAATGACAACATTTTAACTACTTTACACTCATAGAGATCAGGCGAGATTAGACGACATGGGGTTCAAGGTCTACACCGCAAGGCTAAACTCAAAGAGCGAGCATTGTTTTTGCGCTTTGCAATCTTCACAGTCACAGTTTGCCGTCTGTCTAGACTGAGCCTGGCTTCAGGCGTTGTCTGTCTGCTCGCTCACAGTAGGGAAGTCTTCATATCCTGAATGGTCTGCACGCTGCGGTGGAACAATCGCCGGGGCGGCGGCGGCGGCAGACCTTCAAATTGTGAATTCCACATTGATCCTTTCTCCTAACTGCAGGGCATCTCTGTATTTCCAAGACAGACGTACTCAGACGGTTATCCAACAGCGGTGCTTTCAACTGGATGATCAGAGACCACCAGGGCTCTAATGTAACCATACTTATGAAATCCCGCTGGAAAAATGACTTTTATTATTGAGGTCAGTACATGACCATAAGGCAGAGGTGATTTAATCTTAGGTAGAATAGGGGAGGGGGGTTGCAAAATTGGCACAGAAAGGACAAAACTGTGCATGAAAGAAATCGTTTTTCTCACCGTGAGCTCATTCTGCAGACTGACTGATAGGAGGAGAGGGGCATGTAGACCACAGCAGAGTTGTAGCAGAGCATGAGGAAACACAGCACCTCGAACCTGCAACCACAATGACCAGAGTCAAGTCAGAAACAAGCACAGTAATACAGAGCCCTCAATGAAGTTATACAGTATGTCAATATACCAAAATACTAAGAATGATATGTATTGCAGGAACATTTTTGGCACATTTGAATCTTACTGATTCCAATTACACCTCGACATTGTCCGTTAGTTAAATATGCTAATTATTTCTTTGTGACACCTTTACTGAAAACGACTACCTAGAGCTGCTCAAGCAATTTATTAACTCTATGAACTGTTAAATGGTCTGCTCAGCAAACTGCTTGCCTAAGCAGCTTTGTTTATTGTGAGCTACTGTACTGTATGTAGATGCACTGCTTCATGTACTGCAGTAACCAGCCTTACACTCACGACACACACCATGACAGTATGTGCACACTTGAGACTACACTAAACTGGTCTTATACTCTGCTGGTTGTCAGTCCCCTCATATCCTGTCTCTCCACAGTTTACTGCAATGCTTGCCACATTAAATGTATGACTTTTGAAAACCTTTAAACACAACATATAATGCAATTTAATACCTTTTTAAAAGGTCACAGCAGTCGAGGATGATAACTTGTAGGGACAATAAGGCCTACAACTACATGAATTTATGTCATATTTTGTCAGTACTTCTCAACTGTACAAGTGGCAGAAAAGTGATGTCTGGATTAACCAACTGCAAAATAAAAAACAAACTGATAAACTTGCTAAATTTAACATTTGTCTATTATGAGTTGATGACCTTCCTGTTACTGTAGCTAGAAGTAGTGACAGTGTTTAATACCGGTCTAACTGGAGCACAATCCACTGAGGAAAAAATCCCACTTTTAGTTTATAGGTGAAGAATGTCTAACAGCCCACAATCACATAGAAAATAACTACTGTTACTGTCTACGGCAGGCCAGAAAAAACATTCAAGACCTTTGAAAAGGAAATAAGACTTTTGAGTATCATTTCAGCCTTTTTGAGGGAACTGGATTAAAGACATTTCAAGACTTGGAGATGCTGGAATATTCTCTAAAAAAAAAGGCATTTAACATCCACAAAAATATATGTAAAAACTAATAATATAATAAAAACAAATAAAGAATATGTCTGATATATTTAACCTATTAAATATGGATGATGTAATTACTGATTAAATCATCAGTAATTGCTGACAGACAAAATTGTGCATTTCTTTGGGTTGTTTTTTTTTTTTAGACATGAAGGTACCATTTCTGTTTTAATGTGATAATTACTAGCTCATATATCATTTGCACTTAAGTTTAAAAAGGCAGAAGATTACACAAAGAGCTTTCAAAAATCCACCTGCTGTAGATATACATATGGATATAATGTAGAAAAACAGTAAGAACATGTGTTAAAAAATAATTATTGAATCTAAACTGGGTTTTGGGCTTTCTTCAGACAAACACTATTTGAGCCACACAAATGGATTTCCAGATAAGTGAGAATCCTGGCCATGCTGAGATCCACTGAGTATATTTATGACCCTCCATATTTCTCATAGCCAAGGGCCACACTGGTCTGTAAAACACAATTTGTTCTGCCCATACATTATCTGCACTGATAGTTCTGATGTTTGACTGTCTCTGCGCATGTGTCGCTGAAAATAAATACATGTACAAAGTGCAACTCATTTCAGTGCTTTAGAGAACCGTTTTCTGGCAGGATTCCAGCTCGCTTCATTACTATACCGAGATTATCATTCATCCACAGCAACAGAGAATATGTGAGAGCCAAAAAAGCTTTCAGGCCTGCTGAGTCTGGGCAGAGGAGGTTGAATGATGGTTGAGGGTTATGGTCTGATCGTCTTAAAAAGGTTTTTATCATCTTACAGGGAAGGGTAGGATGCAAGGGGAAAATAAACTTTTTTTGTAGAAGAATAAATAAGAAAGAATAATGAAATCCAGAGAGCAGAAATTGGATTCAGGGCTATAGTGCTTCTCTGTATCAAAAAGCATCTACGGTTTCTCCTCTTTAACGTTCATTCAGTACATTAGACAGGACAATGTTTTATAACTGCTGCAATTTAATCTCTTTTGTGACGTCTGTACTGGGTCTCAAATCAGCTGCACCTGTTCTGAGCGGTGAAGGTCTCTCGCTGAGGATGGAGGCCGCTGTACACCACTCTGATCAGATCATGTTGACACAGAGCCCCCTCTGTCAGTGCCATGGACCCCAGGGTAGAAGGCTAAACAAGGAAAAACACAGTTAATCCAACACTTGCCCATTATGTTGACTTCAAGTAATGTAGCTGCTTGTGCTTCTAAAAAGCTTGTAAAATCATTTATTTGTACTGTAGAGCACAATTAAAAACAGATGTTAAACAAATTGACACAATCAAATAAAAACACACATAATTATGATGTTCAGTAAGACAATTAACTAAGTCATAGACAAAAATGCTTGAAAAAGCTCATAAAAACAGCAGCCTTGCACAGAGAAAAGATAAAGTGGCAGCTGTGGCAGGCCTAAAGATGAACTGCAAACAAGCTGCTCGGCCTGTCAAGTTGTCGATTGGCAAAGTGGTGCCTCTGCTGTACTCAGGTGATTAGCGTTCACATTTTATTAGAGTGGATTGATATTATTGCTGGATCTCTGCCAAACTCGCATTTGACAGGATTACTGTAACCGACTTCTTTCTGGCCTTATACGTCAGTTTCTAAAATTTGGGGAAATCACCACACAAACGAAACATCTTCTGCTGGTCAAATCTTTTGCAGTGTTCCATATATCGTCTAAATCTTCTGAATTTTAACTATGTAACTTATGTTTCTGTCTGTACACCTATACTGACAGTGGAAAATACACTTTTACATTTTATTTTAACATTTGAATAAAAACACCCCAGGTGTGAGTTTAAACATTAAACATATATGTTGCTTTTGTTCAGGACTTTATCTGCTAACTAAGCTGATCTGGTGTTATCTCACCAAGTAAGCTGGTGCAACTCTTAACTTTTATAGTTCACCAGCACCTTCTGCTTTATATTTTTAAACCTCCCGTTTTGTGCAGTACTGGCAACAGGCACATAGAGTGTACTGTACGTGTGCACATTCGGTTCATAATAATAAGGACGTTTTCTTTCGTCTCTGAGTCCAACAGAAAGAGGAAGAGGCACAGGTAGAATTTAAATATATGTGCAAGTGAGATTACATCAACAAAGCAACTTCACTCTGATGGTGTGCAGAGCAAAAGTCACCCCTAAATTGAATTGATATTCTGTCCCAAATAGTCTGAGTAATGACTCAGAGCCGAGAAGACAGAGGGGAGGATGGATTAATTCAAAAAGAGAGACTGGAGTGTATGCTAATGCTGGAAGCCTGGGGATAATGCCACGTGATGTGCTGAGCTGTACTACAGCCGAGGTGGCTTGTTGTGATTCATGCGCACCCCTCCATTCCTCTCTGTTCTCTCCTCCATGCTTTCTTCGTTCTCTCAGCATGGAGGGAAGAGCCTCTCAAGCTTGTAATTACAGCGATAAATCGCCTTCAGAACACGCCACACACACACACACACACACACACACACACACACACACACACACACACACACACACACACACACACACACACACACACACACACACACACACACACACACACACACACACACACACACACACACACACACACACACACACACACAGAGAGAGAGAGGGCTGTCATTCTGTATGAAAATACACTGTACTCTCTTAGTTTTGGGTAGAAAGAAAAAAAAAAGTAGGTAAATTGTCCTTGGTCAGCATGTTTAACATCTTGCTAATGAATTCAAGCTCAACACAATAGTCAATACTATGCAGTCTTTTAGCAGTCAGGTATGATGGTAGCGCAAATCCAGCATGACAAGAGACTAAAAACTAAACTGACTTTCTGAGAATTAAAGAGAAAAAAAGAGTCAACCCTTTCAAAAACATTTTTTAAACAACACAAGCAGAAAAAGCGGAGTATAATTGCAAACTGCAAAGGATATATTTCCTACATTGGCCTTGTAATTAGAGAAATGTTATATACGGATACACCCTGAGGTTGAGGTTAATGACTCTGAGGTGGTACCATCCTCCAAATGGCCACTTTAATAAGTCTCTCTCCCAACCCAACTGCCAGAGGGAAGGAGGCAAAGAAAAAGGGAGTGAAACAGGAAGTGAAAGAAAACAGACAGGATTAGTCACATAACAGACACACAGAACAGAGATGAGTCCCACCTCATGATATATCGATGGTTTGGACAGGGACGGGATTGTGAAGGAGAGGAGCTTGCTGTTGCCATCTTTGTCCACGATCTCCTGCAAAACCAAACAAAAGGTGGACAGACACAGAAAAGCCATGTCACTGAGGGAATGTCACATTGTTTCTTAACAGTCTGAAGTGCAATGCTCATTCATATTGACAGTCAGTAAATGTCTGCTATTGACTCTGACATATTAAACACCCCTGCCAGTAAATAAGTAAAAAACAAAACAAAGATGAATAGTCCCGTAAAATGATGCTATTTCTAAAAGACATGCCTGATTATCTCCACCAGACACAATCACAGTCGAAATGATAATCAAGTGCATTCACAAAGACGCAGCGCTGAGCATTTCTCATTCGGCAGTAAGCGTTTGTGATTCCTACTTTGCGCCTTAAACCAATTACACACAGCTGAGGAGGATTCAAGAGCTGTGAAAGCGTTATCAAAGCAATTGTTTCTAATATATGCGAGTGGAGCAGGCATTACAGACTGACGGACAAGGAAATAACGGTGTATGCTCAGTTTTATCTGTATATATTATGGCGGATGTGGAAGGTGGGGAGAGCTTTTGCTACATCATAAAATATGAATTACTGCGTTTTAAATGTATTTGGGTTTTTGTCCCCTGAGAGGGCTCCTCCAACTGGAGTGATGAATGTCCACTGGAATTAGAGTGTCTAGATGAGTGGGGCCTCTTCAAAGAAAACAAAGAGACATTAGTTTACCCATCAGTCCAAGCATTTATAATCTAGGTTTTGGAACATGGCACCAAACGGCTTTACCCCTTTTATCTCGTATTCTCCCTGATGTTCAGCATACTGTTGGACCTCTCTTGTCCTGCCCTTCACCAGTTGGTAGTATATCTCTGTATATCTGATGGGACTGCTGAGAGCAAAGCTGTTTATCAGAGCTCAAACGTCAAGGACAAAAGGAAAGAGAGGTATCATTGTGCAATATGTATACAGTGTGTGTGTCTGTGAGTGTATGTATGTAGAACGGTATGGCGGACACAGATGAATAAATTATGCATGGATATACCTTGACATAGAGCTCTTTCTATTGATATCTCCAACTCTTAGCCCATTTCCCAGAGGGTGTTTCCTGGTGATGCCATCTATCCTGGATCTATGCATTGACTGGGGGTTTTCCCTACAGATTGTCTTTCATGTCAACAAACCTAACTAATGCTCCACCTGTCTTACGTTATAAAAGATTACCAATACTTTGCATATCCACACTTTGGTCGCTCCAATATTAACAACAAACAAAGACACGTTCATAGCTAACTCATAGCTTAACCAATGGTTAAAAAAACACATTTCATCTGAGATGTTTCTAGGAGGGCTGCTGCCTTCACTCTAAACATATCTTATCTTTCTATGTTTCTCCATATATACCTACAGTAATTAATAATATATAAGTGAAATGAGTTGAGTTGAGAGTTGGAGACAAAACAAGGCCTTCTGTGTAAACTGACAGCATTTAATAAACATACACTCCATCCTGGTTATTGTTAGATCATGTGCATGAAAAATTAAGCTCAATTGTAGATAATCTCTGCTGGGCAATGATGGCCATAATGAGAGTAATAAAAACACTGTGATCTGCTGTCAGAGTCAGTTACACAGCAGCAGCAGCCCTCAAGCTGCAGGATTCTCAAAAAGCCACTTCACCTGAGAAATACCCACTGTGACCCCCAGCTGTAGCACAAATCCATTTGAAGGACCATTAGGACCAGAGTGGAGGACACACTACAGTCCTCTACTTTGCATCATAATGGATACTTTTCAATTGGGAATTGGAAATTACAGCGCCAAAGCTACATAAGAGTCACGACTTTGCCTCCTCTTTCACTACCACCACGGCTCGGAGGGTTGACACCCACCAGGTTATAGATGCCCAGGAGGAGGGCCTCGATGCAGCCATTGCTCTGGCGATCCCTGCTGGCCGTGATGCGCAGATATACCCACACCAGTTCAGGCAGGAACTGCAGGGTGAAACGTCGCAGGCGGTCTTCAGAGCTCCGATACAACTCAAACAGCTGGTGGCACACAGGCTCCAACAGCTGGATTGGTGGGAAGGAACATAAGGACATGCAAATCAGTACAAGTCTAAGGTCCAGCAAGTATACAGAGTACAGCCGATAGATCAGTCTAATAAGGCTAGAATCTAAATTGGTTATGGAAGTGAAATTATCTTTTTCTTTATGAATGAGATGAGGAGAAGATATAATAACACCTGATAAAATGTTTTCAGCAACACATTGAGACAGGATCTCAGCTTATCTGCTCTTATTTAAAAAACATGAATGAAAGTCATCCCAGCCGCAACCTAGTGGGACGGACAGATGGAGGGACAGTGTAGCTGCTGGTCAATTGTGTGAGGTGTGTAGGAGCAGAGGAGATAAATCACTACAATGAAAGTCTGGTCAGATGAGGTCTCAGGGGAGCCAGCTGAGACGATGTGTTTATACTGTCCAGGGGTCAGCAAATTGAATGCCCAAACAGCACTGTGTGTGTGTGTGTCTGTGTTGTACTGTGGCTGACCCTGAAATAAGCCACAACTCATTAATGAACTTGGCAAGGCAGCAAAAAAAAAACCCTAACACGCAACAGTCAAGCCCACTTTGAAACCTCACACACACACACACACACACACACACACACACACACACACACACACACACACACACACACACACACACACACACACACACACACACACACACACACACACACACACACACACACACACACACACACACACACACACACACACACACACACTCCCATTGAGTGCCTCAGGCCTTTGCTCAAAGATTGTGACATTAAGTCCTTTAAAAGAGAAAATACTGAGGTATGCCATGCTAGTATAGGAAACACACGAGGTGCTCATGTTGCAGTACATTTTGACAAAGGCTGTGTTCCGAATCGCATACTAATGTACTACTCTTACAAAGTATGACGTCAGATTTTGTTTATATGACAAAAGACCTGGATGTATATTAGATTAGCAAGTATTTCTGTGCATTCAGCATTAGCTTATTGGACATAAACCGACCCACAATATTGCATCTCACATCACACTGCACAATGACAGAGATTTTCAGCTAAGCTAAACGCTGTTAATATGTCACTTCAGTAAGTTTGAATATTTGTATTCAGGTGAAATTATAACCTTTTGAATTCCCAATATGAGATTAGTTTGTCCAAATAACGCCTTTTTGGAAATTTGCTTCCACATGTTCAGAGATGTGAGTAGCTGCTGCCGGCCGTCACTAATGTGATGCAGTAACATAAGATGCAGTCACATGAATGTCTTCCTGGAGTATCCTTCAGTGTGTTGCAGTCTGTTGGTGACAGCATACTTAATCATGCAATTAGTAGGATTATTTAGTAGTAGGTTATATACTTGGAATGAATATGTAGTAGGCTGTATGTTAGTGTGCATTAGTGTGCGATTTCGAACATAGCTGTTGTCTTTGTATATAAAGTATGAATATTTGTGTCTTTGACTATGCGTGTAGCTTTCCCAGTGTGGGCAGCAGATGTTCTAGTCTGTCAGACTGGGCCGCATGGTGTGTGTGTGTATAGGGAATAATGTGTGCTATCGCACAGGTGATGTAGCTGGCACTGCCACTGTCCCCGTCCATCACACTCTCCCAGAGCACAGTTGGCTTGTGTTATTGTGTGCAGATGTAACCCGCAGACAAGGCTGTGTGTCACTCTCTTGCTCACTGCCAACTGAGAGACGGCATCATGCTAGTCACAAGCAACACATTACCTTGAGCTAAAAACAGCCCTACTTGGGAGACTGTGTGTGTGTGTGTGTGTGTGTGTGTATGCCCTCTGTGTATCACCTCATTGTTGGGATCCTGGATGACTCTGTAGATTGCTGGCACCAGGGACTTCTTTAGATGAAGGCTGCCTGCGTAGCTGGGGATGTGGGTTTCTGGTAGGGACTGGAGTAAGGAGAAAGAAAGGTTTGCTGAGCGATGGCGTACAATCACTACATTTCTTCACAAGATAAACGCAAAAGGACTGTCATTTTCCACCACTTCCCTCCAAATAGTCATTGTTTTTATAAATATTAAAAAACCTCAGTAGCTAGTGGAGTTAATCTGGTTATTTTTACATTTTTATTTCAATCACAAGCCGCTCTGATGTCCAGCCGGTTTGAGAGAGAGGGTGGCACTAAGCTCTCATTCAGGAAATATTGTTGGTATATATTCTTGTTTTTATAACGGCAGGGCGAAATAATCCAAACAGTGGAGAAGGGGCGATGCAGCTTGTCTGCAGTGAGGGTGAGGCCAGAAAGAGGGGTTAATGACAGTAATATATTAGAATTTAATAACTTTGGTAACTGCTGCTATTAGTCTGCTAATCATGCTAGCTCCCACAGTTTATGCTGACAACCCAACCCACAATATTTCCTGTCTCCTCCTGCTTTTTGCCACATCACAAGTAAATTTTGGTCTGACTGCAGCTTGACAATTTAAAGCCCCTACACACCAATAGTCCACACACACAGGTGTTGTCACTTATGTTGCCTAATTAGACCTCTTCTCAGGATTGTGTGGGTGTATACAAATTCAGGTTAAGTCGAAATGGGTGCACTCATGAAAAAAATAAAAATCATAAAATAACTCTCTGAAGGCACTGAACATCACAGTGATGACAGGCTCAAAATATCCTGGAGTGAAATTCTTCAAATGGTCAAGATTGTGTGTCTGCAAATGACAGAAGGCAGAGATACCCTCTGAGTACAGCCTCAGTATGGTCATTTTGAAGACAGAACACAGTGTGCCTGGTTTGTACCGCTCACACCATGAGTCATAGCAGTCTATTTTACTGTGAGTCTACATTACTGTTTTGAGTCAGTTTCATCAACTAGTTGAATATGAGGAATAGTTCTGTTTAATCCTACTGAAGCTCTGTGAGGAAGAGTTTTTGAAGATGTGCTTCACATGTAAAACCTTTATGTACATTACATGCATGCAAGCAAAAACAAGTTTCAGCAAAGGCATGATGGAGAGTTTATTACTATGAATGTGAGATATGTTTCAGGGGTTAAATCACTGCAGCGTCACAAGTGAGTTTGTTGGAAGAAGACTAAAAAAAAGGGACAGTTTAGGTGTTCATCTTGAACTGGACCAAAGTTCAGTCTTCACCTGCACACTCAACACTCTTTCATCATAGTTCATACATCCACAGTGTTTGGTTTCTCTGGACAAAAGGGCCTCCCAAAGATAACCTCCGGGAGAACATTTTGTCAACATGAGTCATGATTTAGGTTACCTTGAATTCTGAGAGCCATTCTTCGACAACACCACGCTCTGAACCCAGCATCTTCCTCAGAGACCCCCCCCTCAGCTACCTGGTGGACAGAGAGAGAGAGATGTAAGACATTGAGGGGACATGACCCTTTTATTACAAAGTACATGTATGTCAAATTATTGCCAACCATTATCCAAAGAATGCCCAAAGTTTCTTTTCACAGAATGGCTTTCCCTGTTAAACAGAGATCTTTAGTTTCCCTCATTTTCCCTCATTACAGAAACATATTTTGTAATTGCTTAATATTTCAAAACTTGTGAGGAACGCCTTGGAAGACAAAAGCTGAACATCCACTATTTGAGGCCGCTGCAACAGTCCTCCACACATATTGATATTTCAGATGGATGACCTTCACGGTGCAGAATGATGTACAGTATGTGCAGAAATTGTGAAATTTTCAGTGAGGAAGATGTAACTTTTGAGAAAAAAAACACATCAGAAACAAATTATTAATCAACTCAGAGTAACCTAACCCTAACCCTTTAAGGCTCAGATGTGAAAGAACATTAATGCTGCTCGGCAACCGACTCTAAAACCTCAGATTTCAAAGCTGCCCACTAACACACTCCCTGTTGATTTTTCAAAATGATCTGTACTTATAACTGTAATGTAATCGTAAATAATTATGACAACAAAGAAAGGCAAATAAATGTTAACTAACACAGTTAACATTTATTTGCCTTTCTTTGATTATCTACTTAAAGTTTCTGCAATTCCTGCCTTTTGTGGAGCCCTAATGGGGTCACCTGGTAGAAAAAAAAAATCTAAATTATAGCATGATGTGATGTTGTAAATGGGATACAACGTGTGTAAATAAACACCAGTATGGTCCTTTAATGCTTCTTGAGTGTGGAAGCAACGATGGCCACAATGTTACACAAGCAGCCACTTCACTGATCTCACTTGCATAAGTAACGACATGAATATGAATCACCACGACGGGCATCCTTGTGGGCTTTCCCTTAACAGTTAAAATCTTAGGTGGCCAACCTCATGTCTTTTTTGTTCCTCGACTTCAGTTTTTTCCTTTTTTTTCTAAGCCTGGAAAAACTCCCAAAAACACCCAGTTTAAATTTAAAATGAACTGAATAACTAGTGCCCTAACGTTGTTATACTTACACATGACAGAAAGCTAGAAATCTGATTTGAATCTAAATGTAAAAACACGTTTTTCATATTCATGATGCATCAATACAGATGAGATAACAAGACGGTTAGTACAGCTTCTTCAAACATATTCTGATCTTGGGCTGCAAGAACACTGTTATCTGTGGGCTGGTTTTCTCTTCAGCAGCTAAAATTAACTGCGGCAAACTGACGGAAATAACAAACCATTTCTCCTTCAGATTTCATCACATAGAAAATATGCTCCGACTCCTGCAAGGGGCCCAGTGCTCCAAGTTGGCAAAATGAGATAAACGATGCATTTTGTACATAATTGTAGCACTAGGTGTCCATAAACAAATATGGTACAGTGACAACAACCCTCACTTAAGACTGTCATGATTGAGCCATAATTGTTAACCTTTAGGAAAGTCAAGCACAGATAACATATGCATCACAACAAGAACCAACTGTCTGCAATAAAACTGAAATGGAACAGCAAAGTCCCAAAGATTTTAAAGGGAGAAAACAATCTTAAATGGTAAAGCAACCAAACCAAAGGTACAATTTACCACCTGGAAGCTGCTGTTTAAGATTGTAACAGCAACTACTACAAATTACTGGGACATTATTACAGATACAAATCCTTTCAAATGAACAAATTCCCTATGCTATGTCTAAACTCAATAACAACACTATGATCTAAATTAGTCAATGTTCAACTGGAAATCTTCACCAACAGCCAACGATTAACACACCATGCAGTGTATCCTCAACATGCTCCAGTGTCAATGATCTTGTCATTCCTAAGGCATGGTGCCATTGTAAAACATCTCTAAAAAAGTGTGTTTTTGAGACATGAGATGAGTTTTTTTATTTTTTTTTAAACTTCTGTCATCTGTGTTCAGCTGCAATGGCACTGGAGCCATATGAGCCCCTCCAGCTCATAAGCCTGTTGTGGTTTTGACTTGATGGGATTAGGGATTAGGACTAACTCAATATATTCTCATTTCAAAGTGTGAAGATCCCATTTAACATTTCAGGCGACCGCTGCTGTTAGCTGATTGTAATGTATTCGTCTGCACACTTATTCTGTTATCCTAGTGCTTTCACAGTCACAGTTTTCTTTTATCAAATACTCAATTCAGCTAAATTAAGAGATTATAATATAGATCACATACATGCCATTGCAGTACACCATGACAGTTAATGAGTGTAACACAGACTGTATTATTTCACTTGATTATATTTTTTGATTAAAGGTGATGTCATGGTGTTAGCACTGTTATTCTGTTTACTGCACAGATGCCACAGTCTAGACAAATGGCAGACAGACTCTTAACCTAGTGTTTTGTAATGAGCAGTTTCATCACTGCCTATCCACATTGCACACTGAAATTATAAGTAGCGTTCACATTTATGTCACAAGTCTGCCCAATTGACTCTTCACCCTGCCTCTTATTTGGCACAAAAATGCACTCCTGCAGCAGGTGACATGTGACAGTTGGGTGTTGTAAATAAACTCATTGCAGCTGTATCTGGGTCAGTGTCCTTGGTTAACTTTCTGAACCGAAAATTAACTGCGGAGATCATGTAGACAGTTATTCAGAGAGTTAAGGAGTTAAGACGCATACAACTGTTTCGATCCGAGACCTAAAAGATGAGTGTGCACAAATTTATGTATATGCGTGCAGAGACTTTGTCAGATTTAGCAACCTTTGCTTTTAAGATGCTCACACACTGTTCTTCTTTGTGAGGCTTGAACACTGCAAAACTGTGTGCGGTCCTAAAGCTCACTCCCACAGTAAGCCATAATGTTGACACACCCATGTTTAATCTTATTTGGTACACCCAAATCATGACAAGCCGGAACATTTGCACAAACTCTAAAGGCCATTTCTTGTTCTTTAAGTTTCTTGCAGTTTTTAAAATTGCAGGGTGCATGCAAAATGCGAACCTATTTGCTTATGAAAAATGTCTGGTAGTAATTATGCAAATCATTCACAAATATGAAAATTGTATTCAAGGACAGAAAAGATGCCAGCTGTACATGTTGTACTGAAAAGATTAAAGCTCCAAATAAAATGTAGTAACATGTAATTCAGTTATCTGATATTATCCTTTTCTATTTTCCTATTTATGTTATATAACACTCCAAATGAAAAAAAACAACATTTGTACAAGTAAACAGGATTGGTTTTATTTTATTAAACATGCTTACAGGCTTCTCATTGTCACCTTTGCCCCTCTTCTTCTTCCTTTTTCAAGTATATACTGAACAGTAATGCAACAAACCCTCTTCATCTGGAGGGAATATTTAAACTTAGTTGAACTATTACAATACCTTGCAGCAGTTTCATTTCACCTCAGTATTTTAACCAGTATTAAAAAGCCACCATTTAAAACAAATCCAACTTACAGCGAATTGCACAGATAAGCCTGAAAATGTCACAAAACAGGCTCAGAGAGGACTGGAGGGGAGATAGATTGTGTTCACATCTCTGAGCAGATGATGGATCTGAATGAGTCAAATCTTTTCGTGTGAAAGAGGACACTTCTCAAATCTGAGTGTGTGAATTGAAAGGTTTCATTTAGTAAGCTTGTTCAGCTCTTTGTGAAATGCAGACTCATTCATTTCCTCCGGCTTGTCAAACTGTCAAAGACTCAGTGAAGTGAAATTCTCTAACGGCAGGGCAGGGTTATCAGTTACCATGGGAACTGTAGTCAAGTGACTTTCACAAAAATGACAAATATTCACCAGCAAGAAATGACCATTTTAGACAACATAGATTATACTGCTCTCAGATGTATATTAAACACAAAGGGGCTGTAAGTGGCAGGTAACCTATACTATTAAAATCAAAGAATAGAAGATCTGAATCATGAAAGGATTTCAGAGTTTGTTGTTATCATCCATGTCGCAGCAGCATCAATACGCTTTAAGTTTGCCTGACATCAGACACAATTGTCAACTCGTTACACTCTATTTCCATCAGTACCTCCACTCTAACTGATTTCTGTGGGGGAGGTGGATTGATTCAATCACCATTAAACGCTCCAGCTGGTGATGATGAAGTGGGTGACGTACTGCGAATTGGGCGGTGGTTGGTTTTGGCTTGTCCGTTTTCAACATGGTGGCCCGGTCACACACTTTTACAAACTTTTATAGCTTTTACAGCTGAACAGTACACTAAAATATGTTTCTGTATACATTTCAGACAATGCAGTAACAGAAACTTAATTTAAATTTGATTAGCATTGCATAGTTTTACTCCTCCTTAGTTCTGGCACACAGCTTGAAAACAATTCGACAACAGCGTTAGTTCCGCCCGTGGCACTGATTGGCTAATCGTTAGTACCCCCGGGGCGCTCACTGGATCAATTGCTTTTTCAACCGAGAAAACACTGTTTTATGTCATGATGCCAGACCAACACAATCAGTCAACTTGACTCGGTGGAGCGGACAGATTCAAAAATCTGGAACCAAGAAAGCTTTAAGTGACAGGTCGTAGAGTGTGTTTGTTTCTATATTAGCATAGCATGGATCCCCCAACCGGTGATATAGTAGAAAAAATATTGATGTGGAAATTTGTGCTAACAGATTAATAGTCTATGAGACTGGATTCATAAACTGAGCACATGGATTGTTAAACCGTAAACACATTTGATGGCTGAGACGGCCCGTTAACTGCTGCTCTGGCCCCTCCTGCTCTCTGTGATCACCCATACTCACTTATAATAATAACCAATCATCTGATACACAGTTTAGTTGTTCTCTATAACATATTTTTCAGTTTCTGTTGTCAGATAAAAACATGTAAAAAAGAAAATAAATGAATGACAGAATCTAAGTAGGTATAACAATATGCACATATACTATTATGAGGAATTAATTTACTTGGCTCTAAGGCAGAAAATAAATTCAGCAATCATCTTTATGATCAAGAGCATCAATAAAACATAAATTATGAGGCAGGTTCCTATTCTTACCTCAGTGTCCCAGAACTCAGATCTCCACTGGGAGAGGCAAATGGTTCTCCACAGTGTCACACATCTGTCAGTCACTGAGGGTCACCTGCAATAACAAGGGGGAAAAATGATCATCAGTTAGATCATCACAGGAGATATGATCATCGGCATTAAGCAATCATTAGACTGGATTTACATAGAGAGGCTGTGATGTTAATATTTATCTAGGGGCCAGTTAAACATCATCTTTGTGCGCCCAGCATGCCAGTGACACAAAAACCTATGACCACTAAAGACAAAACCTAGAGCATAACTTGAGACTAGAGACTGCAGGCTTCACTTCAGTCGTAAGGGGTGAGGCTCATTTCAGCTGAGACTTGAGATGACTGTGTGTGCAGCAAACTGATGTAGTAAGGGATTTTTCCAGAGGTCATCCACAGGTCTCCATCAATAAAAAGACCTGAAGTGCCAGGAGCATTTTAACAGAAGGATGTCCTGTGCTTCAGCATCCTTGGGAGCTATTTGAGTTACTATTCTACTTAATCGACCTGCTGCCAATGATTCAAGGCTATCAGAATTCATAACACCGTACGATGTGGACACAGAGCAGTGATGCCAACTACTGACTCTCTCCATTGTCATTTAAGTACGTCTGCAAAAAAAGATTACTTCAAATGTTGTCGTTTTTCAAACTGGCTCAAAAAAGATAGAAAGAAAAGGCAAATAAACTTCAGACTGTGCTTCAAAAACTGGTTTGATTTGATCTCGCTTTGTTGATAAGGGAAATTCTGTTAGCAAAAAAACAGGATGTACAAAGCAGCTGACAACAAGACACGTGGAAACCAACAGATGGTTGCTACAACAGCACAGCTCTCAACTAACAGATTAAACATAAAAAATATTGCTGTAATCCAGACAACCCTTAAAAAAAAAAAAGGCTTGAACATCCATTCAGAGAACAAATAACATTCATTTTGTTTTATAGTGGAAGTTATGCATTTTTTTAAACAAACAGTGTTTTGAAGGTTATTTTGAGGTATGGCACAAAGAGCCAAGTTTCAAGTTTCCTATTGTTGCATAGCAACAGTCAACTGGCCATCTCGCTGGATCCACACCCATAGTATTTACTGTATTTGGCAGAACGATTCAAGACTGCTCTGCACTGCTGCTCGTCCCTGAGAAGCAGACAGGACTGCATCACTGAGCACTCTGTGCCATGTTAAGCATTTTGAACACAGCCTTGTGCTTAGCAATTCATCACAAAGAGTCAAGGAAATTGCCATACAGGAGTCCCATCTGTCTAGAATGACGTGTACATTCTCCGTCTATTGAAAGCCATAAAGAAGGTATTTATTTTTCCTTTGCCAGATAAAGCGTACACAATCCGTATGACTCATCAAAGCTAACAGAGGCAGACGGCAAAGGGAGGCAAAAAGGAATAAACAATACATCACAAACCAAATATTTTACATAAATATACTTTAGAAAAAATAAATACATTCCCATCAGCCTAAGCTGTGTGTTTAGTGCTAATTAGCTAATGTCCACATTGTAACTGAACTAAGCCGGTAAACATGGTAAACATGGTAAACATTACCCGCTGAACATCAACATGTTAACATTGTCACTGTGTGCAAGTTAGCTTGCACCATTGTTCATAAGTGCAGCCGCTAGCGTGGCTTTGGACTTTGTCTTTTTCTACAATGATTTTATAAAAAATGGATGAGATATCTTCAATAAGTCTGTCCCTCACTCATGCTCAGTAACAATAAAGAACAGAGAAAGCAGGAACAAAAAAACATAGTCTTCAGTTCAGTCCAAATAAACAATTTCAGTCTCACCGTAACAGGGCCAAACAGGGCTTAGTATATGAGGTAGAGTCCCCCGTTATTTAAAAGCAGCTCAAAATATTAACTTACTGTAAGAACATAATATTTAACATGTACTTTGGTACTTTGGTGAAATTCCTCCTCACCCTGCACCCATCTCATCCCAGTATTTGTGTGTCGAGTACAATTCTCTCCATTCAGCCGTCACTGTTGGCTAAATATGTCATACACCTAATGAGGCCTGGCAAATGACAATAAGCAAGCTTTCCTTCAAGGGCCACTCTTCCTCTATGCGAGACCTGTTCATTGTCCTGCAGTGGGGCCCAAAGGGCAATAGGAGAGTGCCAACCCATCCTGTTTACGGCACTTCAAACCCCAAATTACAATGACATTGCCAAACACACTGCAACACAGTGCACAAGGTTGTAACACAGCCAGCCAACGAGTGTATTGTGTGTATTTAGTTTCAAGACAGAGGAGTTTACATGCAAAAGGTTTCTCTGTAAATTTGCAGTGAGGCGACAGCAAGACATCCCCCCCTAAAATAACAATTGTCATAAATATTAGAGTGTCTGGTACACCTGCATCATCACAGTTTTACCTCAGAACTACACTCAGATGCCAGAATCAACACTTCTACAAAAAGTGAACAATATACTGTAGCCTTCATGAATGCAGTATCATCAGTTATTACATGTCATCGTGAGAGGAGCGCCAGTGTGGCTGCATGTAAACCTAGCTTTCTAGCTTGTCAAATACTGTCAAGGTGATTGAATTTGTATATTTAATGTGTGTCCAATTTAATTTTTAATTTCTTGCCCTGTAAAAAACAGATGTAAACAATCATGCCTTCAAGCTGCACACGTTTCTGCACAACATGCATAAAGAATCATGATCTTATCGCGATAAGCCAGATAAGTGGTTAAAATGGCAAAGTGCAGCATTTCACACAAACATATTAATACATATCTACAACAAGGGGCACATTAAAAATGTGTTAAACATATTAAAAAGCTTTTATCATAGTAGCTACATGATAAAAACAACGTGTATATGATATGTGTTGATTTAATGTTGAACTGTTAACTGTTAAAACAGTGTACCTTGACTTTTTGGGGGGCATTTACTCCTTTTTTGTGCACTTTTACTGCTTAAACAAGCATCAATAGCAGCTGTTTTGTGTGATGTTGCTGTGTTTATTTCATTTTTTTTACTTATTAATGCAACTGAGAAAAGGTCCAGTGAGCAGCCCTCTCAGGTGGATATAGAGTGCTATGTGTTATGTTGTTAAAACTGCACTTTTGAAGGAGAGAAGGAGCTGCTTACTCTACACACTGACTTAGACTTAGCAGTCTCATGACTGTGCTGTATTTCTTAGCTAAAGTTGGTAAAGGAAAAATCCTTCATACAATCAGTCAAGTCAGTGTTAAAATCCAAAAAAACACAAGATTACCTGTGTGTGTGTGTGTGTGTGTTTGTTGTGCCATGACTCCACTCCAGGCATCTTAGGTAGTTCTCTCCTCTGCCAGCTGCCAGAACACAAAGGACTATCAACAGCTGCAGGACAGGACAGGCTAATCGACATGCTGTGCAACTCCTTCAACAAACACTACACGCATGCTAATCAAGTCAGCTCTGTGACAGATAGCACTTGTATGCTAATCCCACACTGCTTTTGCGTCGTTGTGTTTACCTTAATGTCATCATAAACAAACCTCGTTAGTTGGAGCTTAACTGTAGAATGAACCAGGTGGGAGGCTCTAGTAAGACTGATGACTACAGCAAGTATTTTCCCCACAGGTAACACTCGAAATGTGACTGCGTGTGGCACAAAACCATGCAGCTTTAGCTAAAAATACACCCACTAGTAGCTGAAGTCTTATTTGAAGTGAGCACTGAATGGGAGGTTGCCTCGAGCACCCAACAATACTCATCATTCATTACAGACAGATGAATCATGCAAGTATCTATGTGACTCATTAAACCAGTGTAAACAAACGCAAGGTTAGGCCCGGCAAAGTACAGAGAGCCACTCTTCACCACAGCTGCACCCAAAGCAGCAAGGGGGAGCCGGACCTGGAAGATTTACAGTGTTAGTCTGTCTCTGTTCGGACCTCCGGTGGAAACTACCTGCTGACTGAACCACCGCTGAGCATGAACGCTACTGAAACATCTGACACACGCAACACTTATTCTTTAGGCATCTCGTTAACAGTCATTTTATTTCCCCATAGAGTTGACTATAAGTGTCATGAGTTTTGCATTCAGAACAAGAAAAATGTAGAAACATTTGCGTAAAAAAGAAAAAGAGAGAAAACAGTGCAGTATCATTATGACAAATGCAAATGTTGCAGTAACAGTCAGATGATGTGAGAACTGGGTGAAATACTTTTTGATAACACCTACAGTTTCTGTCATCTGCTCTTCTGCTGAAACATCTTCATGATTTTTATGTTTATGTACCAAATCGTCTCCACGTGATGCAGCACTTGTAATAAATACTGAAATCCACATACAATGATTTGTGAGTTTATTTATCAGAGTGGATTATGGCAAACTGTGAGATTAGTGATAGGTTTTGGCAGCAAAAAAGAGAGAGGAGTCAAAAACTAATCTGATGCTTGGGGGGTGAAGTTCATTATTTGCCTTTTCTGTGTTCTGGTACTGTGGTTATAAAAAGACCAGCGAGCATCAGTTACTCGGTTGTCAACATCCAAATTCTTTACACCCATGAAACAATGTGGGCATTAAGTTATATATAATTATGAGCAACATTGATGAAGGTAGAAAACTGTACAGCTTCATCGCCAGCTGCTATTGACAGTTCTTTGATGGTGCTTTATGGCCGCTTTCCTTTTCTTATAAACAACTGTGGAACCTTTCACCACTATGACCTACAGTTGTATGTTTCCTTTCTCACATGTAAACAGATAATATAAAAATATAATCCAAGTCAAATAAAGAGCATACATAAATGACAATAAATGAAATTAAATAAATGCAGACATTTGGCAGATTATTTTGTTCACTAAAAGCTTACCAAAAGGGAGAATGTAAGTGTGTTCTGTATGTGTTTGTTTGTATCCGTCTATCTCAACTTCTCCTCTCTGCCCTAAATGAGGAGTACCAGGTTTCAACAGTCCAACACTGGGGATTTTTCAAGGTCAGCTTAGCTCAATCAGCCATGAATTATTGAGCTTGAGCAAGCTCCATGCCTGTTCTGTTTGTGCCACTTCTGACTCTGTCCTTCTTTCCTCCAAGTTCTGCTCAGTGTGACCATCACAAACTAAACCATGATAGTATGAAATGTCTTAATCTCTGGAGGTACATTTCTTCTCCCTTCTCAAGAGGGAGGTCAGATCACAGGGTCAGATATAGACCAGGAGATACTTCAGCAGGGTGGACACAAGCCAGAACTTAAAATGTTTTTCTCCCCGCTGCTTCAATTCTGTGATGCTGTTTCCAAAAGCTGTATGCAAATGTTAGGAAATTTAAATATGACGTACCTTCCACAATGGGTTACAATGTTCGTGACCACTGTGAGTTTTGTTTCAGTCTGCTGATTTGCGCATAAACACGGAGCAAAGCCCAAACGCATGAGTAAGCACAAAGACACACACATCCGTGCACTTGTTTTGTTTCCTCGTCCTTACTGCCCAAGTTTTCCTCTTACACATTTTACAGACACGCAGGGGAATTTTACTCATTCTCTTTGGTGCATGTGTGTTTGCAGGCGGTTCTTCATGGAACACTTACTTTCCCTGGGTGGAGGGATTAACTCTAATACCTGACCACAGCGAACCAGTCCGCTGTAATCTCCATGCCTGTGCCTCTCTCAATCGTAACAAGAACCAGCCACTTACCAGCGTAGTAGGCTGTCTGCTCGGGAATAGAATGGGGTTTATTAATAGCAAATACAGAGCTGGAAAATGACCTCTATCGCCTGCTTCCCTATGTAGAAAGTTCACGCTGTACAGTTAAAGATAGGGAGGCAGACAGGTACACATGCACCTAAGACAGACGCCATCTGACAGACTTTTGGTGAATAAAGGTCATCGTCAGACAGGCTACAGTGACCAGAGTCATATGTTCCTGTGCGAATCAATAGTGCTGCCCCTAGGACATGTGCACAGACACAAAAAAGCCAGACTTCTTTGGGAACACAAAATACATACTACAGTTTTCCAGTCACAATGAGAGAAGGACTAAAAAAAGAGGGCTTAATATAGAATGAAAGAAAGAGCGAAAGAATGAAAGAAAGAGAGAAAGAGAGAAAGAAAGAAAGGTGCACACAGTGTGTGAGAGTGAGTGAAAAATCGGCTACTCTTTCTGCCTCATCCTCCTCTCATCTCTCATAGGCCAGGCTAGGGGAACTGAGGCGTACGCACATCCTGGGCTAAAATTAGCTCTGCTGCAGCTGCAGGGCCAGACGTGTTGGGATGGGCCCGTGTTGCACACACACACACACACACACACACACACACACAGACACACACACACACACACAGGGTTCCACCAATTAAACAGTGTGAGCCACAACACACAAGCAGCACAGGTGAATGCCAACAGCACCCTGCCTCCTGCATCACTGCCCCACACGAACTAAGGAACACAAATGCTTTCAATGCAAATGTGTGCATACAAATCCACATGCAACACACACACACAAACGCACACGCAGGCTGTATTGAAGCCCTCCATTGTACCTCAAAGTAAGCTCACCTACACATATTAGCACTGGGATCAAGGTACAAAAAGCTGACTTATAACTGCTTATGGCATGTCTTAGATTTAAAGGATTTAGTTTGTGTTCTTATGCAGAATAATTTTTAAAGAGTTATTGTGTATTGTACCCTAATGTTCAGTATTATGGCTGTAGTGTTTGCACAAATCAATTGCGCACCATTTGTCTCTATTGCAGTGCCTTTTCCAAACTAGTGCACTTGTGTTAATAATAGGCACAGCACAAATGTTCCTGCAGATATCCGTATAAGCGAAAAGTACTAGGGGAGGAAAAACACAGTTACCAGTTTATTTGTTACACTTGTGCACTCTTATTTGATTTAATACAACTGTGCTGCAATAAATCCCATCTTCATGAAGGTTATAATGTTCAGCTGTTGACACTGTAAGAGAAGTCTTGATTCAACTCTGATTCAACAACTGTTAAAGTTCAATTGAAATGTGAACAGTTTTTTTAATGTATTGTTAATAACTTGTGTAATTAAAAAATAAGAAAAAAGGGTCTCTGGGGAAATATCAGAAATTCTGCTTTTTGTGCAGCTGGAGGGGTGTGTCGTTGTCTGTTTGACAGCAGCTGGCAGAGTGCCAGGGTTACACTGTAAGGAACAAGAGACAAAGTAAACAAACTTGCTGATGCTCACTGGCTAATTAGCTATCTAGCTGGCAAACTGACCCTGGCGGTGCACTTTCCTCCGGTTTGTTTGGTGGCTTGTGCAATACGTGTGTTCATGTCTTGTCTTTGTCCATGTATGTTAAGAATAGGAGTTTAGCAGGAAAACTAATGTGTGTTGTTGTGTTGTGGTGCTTGTATTGTGTAGCAGGATGCCATCAGGCTCAGTTTGACTGTCTGGTCTGCCATATCATACAGCAGAGCACAGATTTATGC
Organism: Scomber scombrus; assembly: GCF_963691925.1. Lineage (NCBI taxonomy): Eukaryota > Metazoa > Chordata > Actinopteri > Scombriformes > Scombridae > Scomber > Scomber scombrus. Next base: position 16,802,246 of record NC_084982.1, read on the forward strand.
AAAGACTCAATTGGCTGTATCAAAGTGAGGATTTCATCTACTGAGACGGATAACTAACTGATTCTGTCAAATCAATGCAAAATAGGGGGCATCATCATGAACTATGAACACCAAACTTTTTTTTTTTGTGATCAAATGTTTATTTAAAGAATACAAGTTACAACCAAGAAACATGACTCATTAATGACAATAGAGACAGTACAAAAATTGACTGTAACAACTAAATCAAAAATAATAATAATAGTGATAGTGTAACCTTGCACTTCAATAAGGTGCAAGAAAAACCAAAACAAATGTGCATAAAAATTATATAAAAAATAAATAAGTAAAAAATAGAAAGAAAAAAAAAGAGAAAAAGGGAAAAGGAAAATGGGCACCACCCCCCACCCCCCACCCCAACAGCACACTCACAGTGGTACGCTCTCTAGCACCCTATGGAGTATAGATCTGACGTGACACACACGCACACAACCCATTCAGGAAAAACAAGGTTAGAGTCTCATTGAGCTTATCTTATAAGTTCTTTCAGTGCGTCAGCTGCTGCACGCCAGTTGTTTATGGAAGCCTCACTAGCGCCATTAATTCTAGCAGTTGACAGTTCTAGATAAATTACATCTAGGAAAGTAAGTGCCCAGTGTCTGATGGTGAGAGAATGGGGAGGTTTCCATCTTAAGGCTATCAACTTCTTGGCAGCTGTTAAGCCAGCTAGTACAGTGCGCTTTTTAAGTTTGGTAATATTAACTTGTGACAGATCATTTAGCAAAAGGACAGGTATAGTCACTGGTATGGTCACTGATACTAATTCAGAAAGCTTGGCTGCCACCTTGGACCAGAACTGTGAAACCGGAGGGCAGTTCCACATCATATGCAAAAAAGTGCCAGAGGCCTTCATAGTACATAGGCTACACAAGGGATCAGTTATCAACTTCATACAATGGAGTTTGCGAGGGGTCAAATATGTTCTGTGTACATAGTTAAAGTGGATCTGTTGGTGGTCGGGGTTGCGGGAAGCCTCTCTAATATTTGCCCAGACCTGTGACCAATCAAAATCAGAGTCCAAATTAGGGCAATCATACCTCCATGAACAACAAACTTGACTAACTTAAAAACTATGAATTCCTCCCTTTTTCTTTTGGTTCATTGCAGATGTGTATCCTGTGGCAGACAAAAAAGGCAATTCAATTTCAACTGAACTTTAATATAATATTCCCCTCAGTGGAGGTGTACAAAACATTATAAATACCTATCATAATAATCCTGTGCAATGTAAGACCACAACTAGCTATATCCGTAAAGAATATCACTGACGTTAATCAGCACTTCTCTGACAGTGTCAAGCAACTTACAACCTTCACAATGGTAGGATTCACAGTGGTGCTAATGCATTGTGTTGTATTAGACTGAGCAGGTGCAACTAATAACTGGCGTAAACAAGGCTTGTAAGGAGGGGGGTTTTATTTGTAAGAAAGCTTGAGCAGTCACAAGTTCACTGAAAGTTCGAATTACAGACACATGACCACTAATTCCACAGTTTTTAGCACTGCTGCTGACACTGTGAGCATGGTGTGGGGGAGCAGCTCAGCATTTAACTTTACTCCAGAGAAAAGGAGGAAAATGCTGCACTGCCATGTAAGCTGCTCAGCAGTCATCTAACAATGGGCCACCTTGAGCTTGCGTGACATGCTAAGACCACTACACATCCCAAAGGCCTGAGAGCATAGCCTGGGAGGCCAAAGGATCAACTCAGGGGAACACAGAAAAGAGGGGGGTGAATGACTACACTGCCACCTCTGATGCTGGTGTGTATGTGTGTGTGTGTGGGGGGGGGGGTCGCTACAAAACTGCTGAATACCAAGAAAATCAAGCCAGAGAACTTGGCCTCTCAACTTTCTCCCACCCCAGAGTCTCATAACAGTTATTGGATCAAATAGTTTCCTAAAGTACTGAATGAAAAACAACAATAATGCCAGCTACATTTTGGCTCCATCCATTGCACTGCAGCAGACACAAAGAAATTAATGCTAGCAAGCAACTGTGGCCAAGTTAATAAGCATTAGCCCTCAAGCCCCGGCCAGATTTTCCCTTGCCAGTGAGACACTCAAACACTCCCAAGATTTTTAGGACCTAGAATTTTTTTTATTGTGCATTGCAAACTGCGGCATTTAGACATTTGACTTTGACTATGTTTGATCAGCGAGGCTGCATTTTTTTTCCAAATCATACTTCCTGTTATTCCAAAGCATACCAACAAACAATGCCAAGTACACTGGCTGGCTTCACTAAGTGCAAGGGAACAGGTGCCTATAGGTTGGAACCAAATGAATTTGGTTCTGCTTATTGGTTCATAAATGTGATAACCCTTTATTATTGCAAACAAAGACTACATATCTGCAAGGACATGGCTATTAAGGGTGTAACTGTACACACAATTCATCATTCAGTATATACCTTAGTTTTGGGGTCACATTCGTTTCCTGCATGGAATCAGGACATCTGCTGATTTATGGTTGCTCAGAACTGGTTCTCATGATGTGCTGTCCAACTACATACAACGAAATCAAACATATTTATAGTCTTTCTGAACTGCTTCACTCAAAGGCCTGCTGTCACAGAGGGGGGAGCGGGACATGGCAGCCACACTACATGAACATGGATAACCTGAGTAACTTGGCTAAGTTGGCAAGCTCACATCCATGAGCATACTACAGCTAAGTGGTGCTCTGTCAAGTGTTGGGTTAGGGAGCATACTGAACCGAGGAAAGTCACATACTGAACCAAACATCCTGTGAAGAACAGCCACACAAGAACGCATACAAGCAGATACAAGCATGCATGGCTAACATCCCAACAGTAGTGAAAGATGTTCAATGTTTGATGTCTTGCGGTCTTCCAGCTCCAGACTGTCATCAGCCCACACTAGCACCTCCAGAAGAGCCTGGGATAACACACCACGACACAGTTCTCTTTGGCAATAAAAGGAAAGATAACCGAAGAGAAAACTAAAGAGGGTCAAAAATCACAGCACCCACAAGAAAATGTATACTGACTGTGGAGCATACATTTTTATTGTATGTTTTTACTTTGTCAATGTTCAGTTAAAATACTTTGAATTTTATGCTTCTTACAATAAAGATATTTTATTATCTAAACATTTGACCTCTTTTTTTGTTAAACACATTGGAATTGAAACTGGGAATTGATAAAATTCAAAGGATACCCTACCCTACCCCTGCCTCACTCTCCAATACATCTCTCACAGCTTGCTTCAGCAAAGGCCTCCACTTTCCTTCCACGTATTTTCCATCATATCACAACAACAAATAACTGGCTATAATTCAAAGGCTCCTGGAATCAACCAAGGCTTTGGCGTCTGTTCAACTTCAGACAGGCACTGAGTCGTGACCAGCAAGCTGAGCAAGAGAGCAGAGAGCTGACCGACAGCAAAGTAAAGCCAAGCAGAGAACCGTGGCTCTGACAGGATGATGACCTATTATCTTGGCTTAAACACACTGGTCATGCTGCCATATTAAGCTGCAAAATACAGGGCTTGTGTTCCTTTTCCAAATGCACCAACATACTGAAACACACATAAACTGTGTTCGGGTCCGCAGCAGGATTGGTCTTTTCCTTCTGTTCAAGGGTTGCAGTTGCATGACAACATGTCAAATTAGGTTATCTGGTCGAGCTGCTTGACACAGCTGAAACTTACAAATGTATCCAATGTGGTACAAACAGAACAATGAATGTCACACAGCAAAAGGAAGTCCACACAGTCCCTCAACTGAGTTCAGTCCCAGAGGCAAAACTGAGGAGTGTTTCATGCAGTCTACCATGGTGGAGGTGAGCCATCTCACTTGAGATACCTCTGATAAGATCTTAAAAATCAATACAAAACACCACACTTAAAGGAAAAATATATATAGTGTATCTAGTTGGTGTGATATTCGTTTAGATGTCATCTAAAATGATTATGAGACAAGATCTGAGTGGTATACCATCTCAACAATTTCCTGATGGATAACCTGGTTGTACATTTAAAAGGAAAGAGTACAACACTGACAAGCTCCAGTTTCTAAAATGTGAAGATTTACAGTTTGTTCCCTTGAAAAAAACCCAAACATTGTAAATAGGATACTTCAGGTTTTGTAATGCGAAGCAATCTGAAGATATCACCCTGGGCTCTTGGAAACTCTGATAGGCACTTTCTACTATTTTTCTAGAAGTTGATCAATAATGGATGTATTTAATACTCATTACCAGCCTTTCCCTTCATTCCATATTGTTCTCAGAGGCTGTACATAATGATACGTTCAGGTCTGCTGCTATACATATTAGACTATATCAGTCTAATTGTTTGTTGTTTGTTTTATTACATATTAGACGGAGTAATTTGCTATTTTATGCTTAAGTTAATTTGCACAGATTGACTCCGGGCACTTTGATGAATTAATTGCCATGTTAGAAGTATATTGTGATGAAACATAAGTCTCCTTCCTGCTGTATATTGCATATTGCCTGTACGATAATACCATCATTAGTTTGGGCAATATACACTGTGATTCCTAAACCTTATTGCACAATCAGCTTTGAAAGCATTGATTCATTTGCAAACAAGAGAGTACACGTTGACATTATGTTACTCCACCTCTTCGGAGCCCCCCAGAGAAGCAGTATGAACTCTTGTTTGGAGGGACAAGGCACTGAGCACCGGGGGGGGGGGGGGGGGGGGGGGGACACATACTGTACATGATGAAATCAGCCAACACAGACAGACCTCATACCTGGCAGTGTAGTGAGTCAGCAGCCCAACAGCTCTCTCTGCATGCCAACAACATACCCAGCTGATCCTCAAGAATATCTGCAGGCAACATGGCTAGAACGACTCCATTAGTGACTTAAAGGTACATCAAGAAATGGTTTGGATGCTAAACGACAACAATCAGGAAAATAAAATAAATTACACAATCAATTTAAGAATAATTGTTTCCAAGTACAGACTCTCAAAGGTAGCATTGGGGGGTCTCTTGTTTTTTTTGGCCTTGGAGGACAACACCAAACATGGAAATTCACATTTTTCTCCATTGGAAAATGGGGAAGGACAAGGGGGCTGGCTGCCTGTGTGATCCTCTGGCTCTGTGGGGGCAAGTACAGTGGAAAATAGTCCCCACTGCTAATCCATGGCATGCTAATTACAGCTTTGATCCCTTAGGCGTGTGCATCACCATAGGTGGGAGGGAGGCAACCCACTCTGGAGCCCAGTAGAGTTAGATTTGTTTTGGTTTATTACTCTCTCAGTAAACTCACCACTGCAGCACATGTATGACCAACAAATATGACAATATTGTGGATTATTAAGCAGCTAATACACTGGCATAAAGTTCACAAGAGTTGACCTCAGCTTCCAGTGAATCCAAGCTTAAGCGTTGTATGGAGCACATGACCACAAGTTTGCAGTATACTGATCAATAAGCAAACCTACACAATATGATTCTGTTCATTTTTTTTACAGCCTTCTGCTCGTCACAGGACCTCGGCTGAATATGTTACACTGAGCAATAAAAGAAACTCGACTCCTGGAGACAGAGACACAGATTAAGTGGGTAAATGGAGTTTCCGTCTAAAATAGACTGCAGCTCTGATGATAGCCTAGTCCCAAAACACATGGTGGCAGAGATAGAGCAAGGGACAAGGAGGAAGAGAGAGGAGGATGATGATTGAGGATGAGCAGCAGATGGCATGGAATTATCTGGATCTTCAGCTCTACATCTTTGCCCACGATGTGATTATTTGAGGGGTGTCTTATTCTACAATATCACCTCAAGTGACATTTTATTCATGGAAGTCTGTATTATAAACAGCAGCCTGTCAAAAATGAATGATCAACTAAAAAGCAGAAGCAAACTGGCTTGGTAGAGCTACGGGGAATGAATGTATGAATGAATGATGTTGTTGTAAAAGAGTTGTTTGCTGGTTACTTTGGGCAACTGGTGAAGACAAGTATAATAAATTCTGATTCATATTTTAGAACAGCTATGCAGCTGAATTGTAACTGAGTGTGAAGCTTAAAAAATCCTCCTTTAGGTTTACAAAGCGCTTAATTAATCCGGCACTTAATTAATTGGGCAGCATTGGGCAGTTCAGTGATTAGCACTGTTTTCCCACAACAAGAAGGTCCTGGGTTCAAACCCCAGCCGTGCCAGGCTCTTTTTGTGTGGAGTTGGCACGTTCTCTCCCACAACCTGTATGTAACAACATATATTTTAGGAATTAATACTCCTGTCAGAGCTCCTCATCAAGTCACTGGTAAAAACAAATAGAGTTGGTCCCCAGGAGCTGCACTGTGGTTTCTCACTGCTCCCAGTGTGTGTGTGTGTGTGTGTTTGTGTGTGTGTGTGTGTGTAAGATGGTTCAAATACAGAGTTTTAATGTATGCGAGTACTGAGAAATGTCAATGTGGACATCTTAAAATTATTATTATTCAGATCATTATTATTTTTTATTATTTAGGTGTTTTAACCATTATATACAATGCATTGCAATAACAGCAACTGTATCCCCACCCACCCCCAATGAAATATTAATATTAATGGTCTGGCTCCACAGTACATTACAGGCATGCTGTAAGTTTACAACCCCAGTAGATCTCTCAGGTCACAAGGTGAAAATCTCTTCCATGTGGCCAGAGCATTTTCAAGGTCTGATCAGGGCTTTCAGCATTTAGGCAACTAAAGAATTGATCTGTCTGTCTGCTGAACTTAGACCTGCTCTGACACTGTGTGCTTTTTATAGTAACATGAAGACCTTCCTTTTCAGTACAGCATTTACTTAAATGTATTTGTGCAGTATGTATATTTGTATGTATGTGTGTATACATGTTTCTGTGTATAAGCACAATTTAGCTGTTTGATTGTATTTCTATGTAAAGCACTTTGAAATGCTTTTGTATGAGATGGTGCCATTCAAATAAAAATTTGAATCAACATTACTGATGCTTTTAAACTGACCATGCAGATTGCACTCTAGCCCATGTGGACTGAGGCAACTGAGTGTATTGCACAAGTTATTTGTTCATGCCAAACAAACCTATGTTCATATTTAACCACCAAGGTACTGATGCTCACACACATGATGATATGACAAACAACTAACTGCCACCCAGCCAGCCAAAAACACATGAGTCACAAACTGACCACTAAGGTCAGCTGACAATATAGCAAAGCCTTCAGCTCTTCTGCTGAATATGACGGTGGTTATCTAACTCCTCTACATCAACTCGTTTCACAAAACTAATGTTACTTCACCATTACTTACTACTACATGAACATTTGAGGAATTCAATTGTAAATTGCTCCATTGGCAAAAAAACCAAACTGTACATATATATATATTCCAAGAAGAAATGTGTATCAGCTACCATTGAGTCACAGCCTAATTAAACCTGTCGTTTTGTGTTACCTTCCGCTGTGACAAGCTAACTCACCGTGTTATCTGGACGGTGAGTTGACTGCTAGCTGACGTCTGTTAACAGCACTGCCACGAAAGCTGGAGCCCACACGCCAACAACGTTAGCTACCTTTAGCTTGGCTTTGCATGGCAGCTGCTGGTGGACATTCTCATCCCCGGTCGTGACCAGGCCGAAGCGGCTGGCTGCCTGACTTCAACGCCGAGCATCTGATGTGTAAGTTAGCCCCCCCTCGCTAAACACACATTACATGTTAGAGCCTCCTCACCGCGGGTGTCCATCAACACCACATAGTGCTGATGAAAGTCAGCAGCAGCCCTTGACTGCGACTACCTGGAAAATCCGGAGTGTTTTACCAGCTACCAAATAACTAAATACTCACCCGGAGTGAAGCTCGTTGTGTCAGTGTCACGCCGTGACTGAGTCGGGGAAGCACGGGGTGGTGTTTGCCCGGGAGCTCTCACCCAGGTCGACTATCTTTCCTCCAAATGATCCCTCTATTTGCGAGCAGGACCTCCGGATGATCTCTCCACACTGCAATGGTGCTGATGAACCGCCACAGAGCCCCACGATTGGCCAGACTGAGCAGAAGAAAGAGCAGAAAGCTGGGACGACCTGCAGGGGGAGCAGGAGTGACACATTCACGGCTGTCGGAAAACTCAGTATCAGCAGAAGGGCTGCACGTTATAGATAGATATAGTCATTAACACTTTATAATTAGGGTGCAATTCATGTACTTAAGTATGTGGTTCTCAAAATAGGGTACGGGGACCTTCGTGGATCCTTGAGAGAGTTCCAGGAGGTCCCCAGCAAAGAAGGGGAAGATTTTATTTTCATTGTCATTGCACCCATAAGTAACACTAACAGAATGTGTGACTATTTTCTGTTATAAAACATCTAAAAAGTCCACTCAGAGAGGGGAGCTTGAGGCAAAATTTGATCAAATATGAAATGGGGGCCCATGGTCTCATTTGTGTCAGTTTAGAGCTACTTTAGTGTGTGTGTGTGTGTGTGTGTGTGTGTGTGTGTGTGTGTGTGTGTGTGTGTGTGTGTGTGTGTGTGTGTGTGTGTGTGTGGGCGGATGTGAATTTAATGCACACCCGCATTTTTTGCTTTCGCTTTCACTTTTATGTCTCACAAATTCCCCAGAAGTAACGTCATCTCAATTTTTGTATATTTCTCTTCAGATCCCCCGCCTCTGTAATCAGAGTTCGACATTAAAGGGTAAGACCGCCTCAATAATCCTTTCTTTTCCTCTAGGCATTCGTAGTTTCACGATAGTTAGGCTACGGAACTCATACCTCATACCAGGCTATTCTATCTGATCCAGCTTCTAGGCGTAGTCTATCGGACGTCAAAGTTCCTTTTGTCAACTACCACAAGTCATCGTCTACCTGCAGAAATGGCTCTTCCAGACACACATCTGCTCCAGTATATTAATATAATAGCAGATTCCCTCAGCTGCGGTGAAGTCGGAAGGCTCCTGTACTTGTGTGAAAACCTGGACGCAGATGACAGCGTGTCTCGTTTGAAGGACGTCTTGAGGTCTAAAGTGACAGGCTGTGAGGATGGTCGTCTGCTCCTGGCAGAGCTCCTCCTGCATTTGAGGCGTTTTGACATCCTGAGAAAGGTGTTCAGTTACAGCAGAGCTGAGGTGGAGGAGACTCTAAAACACAGGGAGGTGCTGCCAAGATTCAGGTGAGATATGCTTTAAGATACCTGATGAATCCTAAATGTTTTCAACTATACAATTTAACATACACAATCTTTGTATTCCTCACTGCAGAGTACTGATTGCTAATATAAGTGAGGATATGGCCAGTGAAGATCTGAAAAGTGTGAAATTCCTGTTAGGCAGCACATTGCCTCGTGAAAAGACAGAAAAAGCAAAGGTAAACCCATGCCTGTACTCTGACTTGTGCGTGGGTGGGGAGTTTTGATGTCACTCCACAAGAAATGTCAAAATCTATTTTTCTTTTTGCATACCACAGCAGTGTTGCTTCTTTTACACTCTGAAATTTAACACTCTTGAAACTTGTGTGACAGAATTTCCTGGACGTAGTTACTGAACTGGAGAAGTTGGATAAAGTTTCACCTGAAAGGGTGGAGTTAGTAGAAGAATGCTTAAGACATATTGACAGGATTGACCTGGCCAAAAAAGTGAATATGTACAAGACATCAGGTGAGTCGATTTTCTTTTTGCATTTAATACTGAATGGTTCAAATGTATACAGAATTCATGAATGGCAAGAAAAAAAATCCCTTGTGACAAAATGTGAAGTGAAAGTGACGTTTGAGAAACATTCTCAGGAAAAAGAATGTGAAGTATGACGTATGACCACATGTACAGAGAAGTGGACTGATACTAGCACAAGAATTATATATGAAACTATGATTTGATCCCAACCAAACACTATAAATTCACTTGTACATTGATCATAGAGCAGAGGTTTTCAAAGTGGTAGGCAAGCTTCCCCATGGGGGCTCCAAACAGCTTCGAGGGAGGCTCAATGAATGGAAGTGAAAACATATTACATTAGATATTAATATGAGTTATCAAAATGAGATATCATAAAATACAGTAGCCTCTGTTAAAAAGATTCAGAAACCTATAAATGTCTTCAGAGAGACCTTTTGTTATGTGTTTGGTGTAGTATGAAGTATGTCAAACAGCAATATCAGGCTATCTTCTGTCTGTGGGATCAAATAAGATAATCATGATTCCATAGGCATCTGGGCATTAGGTGAAACTAAGCAAGTAAACTTGTGGTGATGTCAGTGAGGGGGTGGGCCTTTTTCTGACCTTTGTCTCAGCTTTTGAAAACCCCTGTCCTAAAGCATGCTTGTTTCAAAAGTACAGTAAGCTCATTAACTAACCAATACTTTTATGAAATGATACCTTATTACTTATATTTACTTGTATTTCTTTCTATTTACACCTTTCACAGTTGTAACATCTGAACAACGTTCATGTCAACAGCAAAGTTACAGTTTTCCTGTGAGTAAGACTGTATATAAAAGACCATGCTTATTAATATTTTCTCTCATGAAATGAACACTTATGAAAACCATCTTCTCTTTAGCTTCAATCCCCCACTCCAAATAGTACCCAATCTCCACAACAAACAAGACTGGTACAGTCCCGTCACATTGGTAAGACATTACGAATTAGATAGAATTCAAAATACCCATTTCAGTACAATGAAACTGCTGCTGGAAACTATTATTATGTCTACCCCTTAGAGTTGGAAAGCCCAAGTTCCGTCTTTTGGTATTTACTTTCATTTCATTTCAGTCCAAGAAAAAATACCAGTGCCTATATACAGAGAGAAGAACTATCGGGTAAGGTTTGTGCTGATCTCTGTTGTATTTTTCAGCATGTCAGATAATTTAAATGCATTAATGAAATGTCTGTTCTTGCTCCTTTGTGTTGCAGAGTCCACTAGATTGGTACAAATTTAACAGTGATCCCAGAGGAGTATGTGTTATCATAGACTGTGTGGGCAATGACGGAGGTGAGACACAAAGCACAGATTAACAGACTATACCACTGAAAAATTAAGTTTGATTTGAGTTTGAGCTGAAACAACCAGTCGATTAAATGATTACCTTACAGAAAATAATCTGCAGCTGTTTTGATAGTTGATTAGTAATTGCAGTCATTTATCAAGGGAAAAATGTAAACATTACCTGGTACCAGCTTCTTATTTGGGAGGATTTTAAGCTGTTCTTTGTCTCATGTGATAGTAAACTGAACATCATTGAGGTTTTGGACTACTGGTTGTGCAAAAGTTATGTGTTTTTCTGTCTTTTTTTAGAGACTTATCATCAGGGTAAAACTCATATGCATGGTTTCATCTTTCCTTACTCCCTCAGAGATGCTGGAACATACATTTAAGGCTCTTCACTTCAATGTGGTCCTTCACAAATTGCTTAGTGTGGATGACACGCTTTCAACTCTCAGAAGGATTTTCAGACAGAGAGAGAACCACAGAGGTGACGGCTTTGTCTGTTGCATCATTAGCCGCGGCACAGCCAGTCATCTTCTGGCTACAGACTCGTATGGCATGGGTCTTCGTCTTGACACTGTCAGGCAGCTTTTCACTGCGGATGAATGCCCCATGTTGGCTGGCAAGCCTAAGCTCTTCTTCATCCAGAGGTACAGCATCCCTGAGTTCCAGCCCTATGCCAGGATGCAGCATCGGGACAAGGATCTGGAGACAGATGGTTGTGATGGGCTGTCCAGGGGTAATTCAGTCCCTACAGATGCAGATGTCTTCTGGAGTCACTGCTGGACAGATGAACGTCACCTGCAACAAGGACATCATCGCTCCATCTACCTGAAGGCTCTGACAGATGCCTTACACAAAGGCCAGAGAAGGTACATGCAAACAACCAAAAGCAACATTTTCTGAGCTGAATTCACCCTCTGGTTAGAATCATACAGTTTATATGTGAGCTTTATTTTGTTTTTTATGTTTTTTATGTATAGGACTAAACTATTGTTTGTGTTCTGACAGGAAAACATCTCTTATTGATGCTCATCTTGAGGTGAACAGGGCCATCTATGAACACAACAATGGGAATCCTGGAGAAGATTACCACATCGATCTGAAACATACTCTAAGGAAAGAGCTTCACTTACAATAGAGGAATTATTACTATCACTTTCACCAAACCCTCAATACTATCAACCTAACATATACATGTTGTACTCCTTGCCAGAGAAGAACTTTGTTTTTATTTACTGTGTCTACTATGACCCCTACTGGTTGTATGAACTCAAAACACTTACATTTATTTATTTTTTAAGATGAAGGTGCAAAGTCTATTTAAGTGCTTGTATCCTATATGAATGTGTAACTTATACATTTTAAAACTTCCATAACAGACATAAATACAATATGCACACAATACAAAACAACAGTGATAATAGTAAATAGTTAAAAACAACAACAAAACCAAACATTTGAGGGCAATAAAACTTAGTATGTTAATATATGAATTTATGTTGTATATAATATGAATAGATGTTTTATATAACTATGTATTGTACATAACTTATTATTGTGAGTAGCCATTTTCTTGCCAAACAGTGCAGCTAAAACAGATATGTAGACAGACAGCCTGTGAAGTTTATTTGATAGTATTAATGTTTTAAAATGTGTTGAAATGTGAAGAAATTAGCGATGAAGGCTTATAAACACTACATATGACTGATATCTATCTATCTATCTATCTATCTATCTATCTATCTATCTATCTATCTATCTATCTATCTATCTATCTATCTATCTATCTATCTATCTATCTATCTATCTATCTATCTATCTATCTATCTCTCTGTCTCTCTGTCTCTATACACTAACTTTTAAATGTGTCCTTTTTAATTCATTTTAAATTGTATTTTCTATATCTTCTATATTTTTATTAATTGTATTTAATTTTAAATAATTTTACCTTATTGTTAATAATTGTGTAACTTGTTTATGAGACATATAAACTTTTATAAGATGATATTTTATTTATTTTATTTGCCCTGCTGAGAAAATTCTGTTATTCAGATAAATTTGTTTTAGTCAAAATATGCTTTTCCTCTTGTTGTTTAATGTTTCAGCTTCACTATGCAGACTGATGTATGTGTAGAGTTTGACACTGGAAGGCTGTTTTCATATTCATCTGCTAAAAGTGGAAATTTTCCCTGCATGTGGTCACTGAAAAATTCAATTTTAAGGGGGAGCCTATGACCATGATTTGTGAAATCATAACTAGTTTGGAGCCACTTGTGGTTACCTTTTTTATTTCATTTTTTTATTTTAAAATATTATTTTTTGTGTTGTGTTGTGTTGTTGTGATGTTTTTTATTTATTTATTTTTTTGCTATAATTTCTATTTAATTATAAACCACAGCCTATTTGTTTTGTTTATTTCATTTTTTTTATTTTAACATATTATTTTTTTTATGTTTTTGGGGTTTTTTGCTATAATTTCTATTTAGTTATAAACCACAGCCTATTTGTTTTGTTTCGAAATAAAACTAAACTAAAAAAAAAGAAGAAAAAAAAGGTCTGAACTAAAACATTTGGACTTTTTCATTTTCGGTAATGCAAAAGTACTCTAACGAGTTAGTAGTTAAAATGCATGATTGAATAAATGAATGAATGAATATCTGAGAAGCACAGCAGTATTCCACAGTTCAAACAGCATTCACAGTATGTGCTGCGCAGCGCTGTGATTGTAACAGCAGGAGGCAGACAAGGTATAGCTACATAAGCGTGCAGCACACAAGCACGCGCGCAGGCACAGCAGCAGGCCTCGCGAACGCGCACGGCCGGGGCTGCTGTTGCTATGATGCAATGGCGACTGCGCCGTGGGAAGCGAGCGATGAGTTGAATGAGTTCCCTCCACAGTTAAAGTGAAGCAGCCGCCGTCATTCAGGACTCAGTCAGTGCCGCGGGACAGACAGCAGGCACAGAGACAGTGGCAGGGGCCTGCCCGCCACAGTACATGGACACACACAGCCAGGTGTGTCTGCTAGCCTCGGAGCTAGCCGTGTCATGACGTTTGGAGAGATTTCTCACACATCTGTACGCCTTTGCAGCGAGAAGCACCAACACCCTGTTTGCTCCCCTTTAGCCGAAACCAAGTGAGGAGGGTTTTTTTTTTTTTTTTTTTCGTGTCTGGTTGTATTGTCATTCTTACCGACAACCAATTGGACCCATTCGCGCTTTTTACTGGATCGCAATGGCAGAGAGAACCTCAACCGGGTTGCTAACGATGATGTTGGAGCCCACGCCGGCTGTCGCTATGACTCTGCCGGCGGAGGTCCGGGAGAAGCTGGCGGAGCTGGAGCTGGAGCTCTCCGAGGGTAAGTTGATAACAACATGAAACGCTACGCAAAACTATTGCTCCAAGTGTCACCAGAAGGCTGTTTGTTTTTGGCTGGGTGCTTTAAACCTCAGTCATCATGTGTCTGACAGCCATCTGAACCACCGCCCTTTATCTAAAAACATGCCAGCATCACCGACTATTAGTCATTCAAAGCTGAACTTCTGTAGTTTTCGTTTCAATATGATTAATAAACTACTGCATCACAGGCACTCTCTAAACTACAGTAGACGTGACCGGTTAACATGTAGTTTAGTTTCTCGTTTAAAGAAGACAGGCTGTTGTATTGTCCTGAAGTTTTACATCCCACCCGTCCTCAGGCTCCAAATACCATATTTGATTAGATGGCTATCTGCCTCAACAACAGCTGAGCTGACACACCCATGCTGCTGCTATGTGTCTATGTTTTTTCATAACGAAAGGGTCAGTCCTTTTATGAAGTTCAAGAAAAAGGAAAGTTAAGAACTTAAATCAGTCCACAGTATGTTTTTCATTAACTTCTGTATGTATTAATCCAAATGGCCGCTCTCATCCTGCCTGACCGGAGGCCAGCTGTTTAATGGATTCTGACTGGAAAAGCATTCACTTCAATAAAGAGTTGTAACTGGTTGGCCTCTGAGGAGTCTCCAGAAGGCATCAGATTTAGAGGCTATTACATTGCTATCTTACTGAGCCATGAAATTGGAGGATCATTAGCAAACGCTGAAATAGTGAACAATGTCCTTTCTACTGCTTAAGAAAGGTTAAGTTAAGCTCTAGATGCACCATTTGGGTGATATTGTTAATTTGTACATGTGTATGTATGCAAGCATGTGGGCATAGTACATGCACATGTGTTTAAGTCCTCTGTTTAAACCTCCATTTATTATTTTTAAATCTTTAGTGCAAAGAGATGATTTAAACATTATGACAAATTTTAAATTTAAAACGTATAAAATGTTCCTTTTTGACAGAATTACATGTTTTGACAGCCTATAAATCCTATAAATAAAACCACCTAAATCGTACAACTTACTGTTATACTTGCTATATGACCCACTTAACCTCCCTTACTGTCTACCTACCTGCTGACAGGAACCTGATGGCATGTGCCATCAGGTTCCTGATGGCATGTGCCTGTTGATGGCATGTGCCTGTTCAAAGTCCCATGCAATAAAAAAAGCAAAGTTTATTTATTGATGTGATTTATTATGCTGCCTTAGTTAACTGATCTCACCACATGGTCTAAAGGACGAAATGTCACTGTCACAAATCTGGATGTTAACAATGATGTAGCTGAATGTGCTAAAAAGTGTGAAAATATGTGAAGCCCATTTAAACATAACACATGCTATTGCTCATATTTGTGCCACCTGTTAGCTGTAACCTGCATGATTTGTCCGTTTGGTGGTAAAGGAGTAAGTAAAGCTGTCATCATCCTCCTTTTTTGAGTCCTTCACTCATTCACTGTACTCACAAAGCTTTTCTTTTGTTTTTTTCGTTAGTTCTGTGAGACTCATTGTTTATTTGAGCCAGTTGTCACATGGTAAAATTAGCTGATCTGTGGAAAGGCATGCTAATTAATGACCTTCATTGTTAGGTTTTATTAGATTTGGTATTTGACCCCAGGGTGTGTCCGACTTTGGAGGAAACTCGACACGCTAATAAGTGATTCAGAATGATAGAAATCCCTTTTAGAGTCTGCAATGTGCATTGAACCATCTTTTTTCCAGAAGCGCTCCATGTAAGCCATGTGCAGTAACACCATACCAGGGTAAGGACTAGATCCAAGGTGTACACTTTGATAAGCACATTAACCGCCACAGAGGCCTCTAATGGGATAGACATGTTTTCAGTAGTGGCTACCAAACCAATCTATATCTGTCCAGTTTCCTCTTCCTGCTCTCCACATGTCACATCCTGCCATGTTGGAGCTCTGATAGCAGTCTCTCCCCAGCTCTTTTGCTTTCTGCTTCTCTTTCTAGCTTTACTTATAGCTGTTATCTCTGCCTCTCTTTCTCCATGACTCCCCCACCTCCATATTTCCTATTTTTTCTGTATGATCAAAGAGGAGCGTGTCATTCTCTTACAGCTACAGAGAATCAACCTCTTTTTTTCCCTCCACTCTCAAATCCTGTTCTTGTACACCGCTGTGAACTCTTCACCTCATGATGGTGCCCTTCGGTAGCCTTCCCCTTGCATCCTGTCTTATGATAGAAGAGACGGCTCGCTTTATTGGAAGGAAATGATAGCTGAAAATCCTTGCAGGTTTCCTATCCTCGTTGATGAGGATTTAACATTAGGTGTGTGTGTGTGTGTGTGTGTGTGTGTGTGTGTGTGTGTGTGTGTGTGTGTGTGTGTGTGTGTGTGTGTGTGTGTGTGTGTGTGTGTGTGTGTGTGTGTGTGTGTGTGTGTGTGTGTGTGTGTGTGTGTGTCCTGTGGAGAGATAGACCTCGAATTTTTAGTATGCATGAGTGGAAATTCTGTATTATTCATGGACTTGAATAAATGTGTCATGTATGTCTTGTTAAGCAGTTTTAGCAGCAGCAGCAGCAGCAGGCATCGCACAAACAGGAGTCTGAGACAATCCAGCAGCTCGGCTAGATAATCCAACAACGGCAGTTTTGGCCTGCTGATGTGTGAAATAAACAATCTGTGCATTCTTATTGTGGTTATGATAAATAGTCCGTTCTCTAGAGAGTCATTTATTTTCACTTTCTCTTGCTCACAGTACAAGAAGAAATTGCTTATGTGAAATAACCAGAACTTTCTAACTTCATCAGAAAATTGTGTGTTAGAACCAAATCGTGCATAGGAAGAAGTTAAATAAGAAGATAAATAAAAATCAGCTCAGGCATTTCACCTGAAGTCTCCATAAGTCGTCACCATGTGCTCTATGCTTGATGTGACCATGTACTTTTATTATTAATGTTGTTGCACTTTGTTTTTAACACTTTGGATCAACTGTGTTGTGTTTAAAGTGCTATACTATAAATAAAGTTGAAGTTGAAGAAGCTGATTGAGACCATAGGTTTTTAAAGTCTTAAATCAGCGCAGATATCAAGCTCACTTGGTATTACTTTGTGAGACGTGCGACTCTGTCTTTTCCCAACAATGCTGGCAGAGTGAAATCCTCCATTAAATTCTGCACATCGTAGTTATTGGAACGGACCTGTGTTATTTCTCAGCTGACCTGGATGCAGAGGAGTGGTCAAAAGATGGGGCGTAAAGGAGGGCAAGAAGACGGATGATCCCCATTATATCCTACAGGGAGGAGGAGGGGGTGGTGTACTGTTGGTGTCTGCTGAGTAATTCATAGGCTCACTCTATCATTCCCTGGTTTTCTTCCCTCCTCCTATGTTTGCTCTCTAAACCCTCTGATTACAAAGTCATTTTTAGCCCAGTGCTGGTGTTTGCTGGGAAACTGCCAAACCTCCTGGTTGGTCATCGTGCTTGTTTTGCCTGCTCCCGTTTGGCAAACATTTACAGTAGAGCATTGCAGTTTTTTTTTTGTAGTTTTAGGTGCTGCTTGGCTTGTTTATGAATGTTTGTATTAATTAAGAAAATAGTTGTAGGTGTTTGGAAGAAGATCCAGCAGCAAAAAAATGTGGCTACTATGTTTTGACATTTTTCTGCAAATACATAATGACAATTTTCATTATTAATGTCAGATTATCTGGTCAGATTAATGATAGACACTTTTTTCCTTTGTATCTTGTCCTCGTATCTGCTGCTGCCATGACCTGCTTTCCTCATGGAGATCATTCACATTTCACCTTATCTAAGTGATTAGATTAGAAACTATAGTTACTGTAGCACTGTAGGCACCCGGCAGAGTGCTATCAGGTGGTGACTGTAGTAGTAATTGTGATGATTAAACCTACACATGCTCGTCAACCTCTGGCACTGACAGAGCACTTCATGGTGTAATGATCGGTGGTGTGCATCTTATTGCTGTTAATAGATGTAATCACACAGTGACTCAACATCATTTACTCACGTGGTTGACAGTTCACGCAAGCTTTGAAGTAGGGCAGCGCAGTTAATTGTTGTTAAATCACATTTTAAATCTGCGCCTCTGTGCAGTCTCGCTGTTGTTCTGCTGCATTTGCATTGAGCAGTCAGACATGCAGCATCAAAACAACTGCAACAGCAAGACTGCATTACACTGTGCATTTAATTAAGAGTGTACAAGTCTAATGTGTGTATGTGTGTGTGAAAGAAAGGGAGAGAGAGAGAAAACAAGAATAAAATAAGTCAGGAAAAGTAGTAAGTTTTTCAATTTCAAATGAATGAGAAATCTACTTGTCCAAAGTCATTATTGGTGGTTGTTGAATAAAACTAAAGTGAATTGTCATGTGAAATGATCTATATTGAATTAAATGAAACAGAACAGAAGGACTCAGAGTGTCGTAGATGCAAAGCAACAGACATTCTTGCGTATCAATAATGGTATGGCCCGTCCCCTATATTTCACTGAACATTAAGTTCTTTTGATCAGCTCGGTTTAATGAAACAGACTCCCTAACCTGATAGCAAATACAATTTTTATACTGATTTCTTCCACTTCAAGCTTCCTGATGTCCCTCTTTAATGTTTATCGTTCTCAGGAGTTTTTTTTATGGCAGTGAAAAAATTACATTCTCCACTGATTCCTCTCTGTGACATTGCTCACATAATCCTGAGGGAAGTTTGTATCACGCATAACAATATTAGCATACTCACTTTTTGTGCTGTGTGCCAGAGAACGAGAACATGATTTATGATAAGACAATGATCTAATAAATGATTGAAACATTTTTCATTTTATTATTTTTTTTACCACTTGTCAATCAGGCCAGTGAGTAGCTTTATTTCCTAGCCTGATGTGGCATTTAACTTGCCCCGGGAAGTAAGGTAATCCTTATTGTTGAACCATGCTTCATCATCAGACATGACAAACCTGCACACACAGTGACGCAATATTTTCATGAAAAGGTTTCCCTGATAATTGTGAGAAAAAAAACAACTATAATCTCAACTCTGAATGAGATAATTAGGGCCCGAGCGGCGACTGCAAGTCGCCTGGCGAAAGCCCTATTGAAATTCGTTCATGCCCCAACGTGCAAGTGACCCCAACGTGCAAGTGACCCCAAAGTAATCAAGTAATCATGTGGTATGGAAGACCCCCGGGGAAAAATGCTATATTGAAATTGTAATGTTTATTATTATTATTAGGGCCCGAGCGGCGACTACAAGTCGCCTGGCGAAAGCCCTATTGAAATTCGTTCATGCCCCGACGTGCAAGTGACCCCAAAGTGCAAGTGACCCCAAAGTAATCAAGTAATCAAGTAATCATGTGGTATGGAAGACCCCCGGGGAAAAATGCTATATTGAAATTGTAATGTTTATTATTAGGGCCCGAGCGGCGACTGCAAGTCGCCTGGTGAAAGCCCTATTGAAATTGTAATGTTTATTAGGGCCCGAGCGGCGACTGCAAGTCGCCTGGCGAAAGCCCTATTGAAATTGTAATGTTTATTATTATTATTATTAGGGCCCGAGCGGCGACTGCAAGTCGCCTGGCGAAAGCCCTATTGAAATTGTAATGTTTATTATTATTATTATTATTATTATTATTATTCTTCCGACATTTCGTGCCCCAATTTCGCCCCTTTCCCAAATGCGAAAATGCTTATACTTTTGCACTGACGTCCGGCCTCATCCGAAATTCGATATTTTTGGGTGGTCGCACATGGTCGACGCAGAATGGCGGAATAGCGCCCCCTACAAAGTCCAAAAATGCCCATAGGGAATTTTGCTAACTTTGTCCTATGCTCACAAAATTCGGTACACATATGTATTATACCCACATATGCAAAAAAGCCTCTTGACCTCATGACCTCAACCCAACAGGAAGTCGGCCATTTTGGTTTTAATTTTTCCCGCCTAAAATTAACTCCTCCCACAGCGTTCGCCCGATCAAGTTAGAATTAGGTACACAACATCTCCAGACCTAGCTGAGCTTAAGTTGTGCTCTGCGCATCCGTAGGTCAAAGGGCGTGTCTGCCAGGGCTCAACTAACTTTGGCGTGCTCGCCATGTACATACGAGTGGCTCTCACGCCCACATACTTCATCCAATCAGCTTCAAACTTGCTGGACATGATGATGGCTCCGCCCTGAACGTCCCGATATATTAACTTCCCACGTAACTCATAGCGCCCCCCGGTGGTAACAGGAAGTTAACTAAGATTCATTAAAATGACATACTTTGCCCCATCAACTTCATTCAGAACCAGTTGGTGAAGCTACATTATGAAGACTGTGAAGCTACGAGTAATGGCGTCCGTGTGGCGAAGCGGCGACCATCAATTCCTCGCCATGAAAATACGTTTGGCTTTTTGATGGCTTTATTGAACTCGTATCATCATGAAAATTGGTACACAGGTCCAGGGTGCCGACCTCAACGTCTCCATTCGCTCATAGGCGATCTCACTCGTGTCGCCCCCTAGTGGAAAAAGGAAGTGCCATATTTTACATCATCATTGTGCGATTTCCACAAAACTTCACATGTGTAATCACTGTCCCACCCTGAACGCAACTGCTTGTGTTTTGTTACACTCTACTGTCCCCTGGTGGATGAACCATCAACCTCTCATAACTCCTTGATGCTTTGTCCAATTCATTCCAAACTTCACATGACTTCAACTAACTTTGGCGTGCTCGCCATGTACATACGAGTGGCTCTCACGCCCACATACTTCATCCAATCAGCTTCAAACTTGCTGGACATGATGATGGCTCCGCCCTGAACGTCCTGATATATTAACTTCCCATGTAACTCATAGCGCCCCCCGGTGGTAACAGGAAGTGAACTTAAATTCATGAAAAATACATAGTTGACCCCATCAACTTCATTCCACTTCTAAAACATGCAGAACCAGTTGGTGAAGCTACATTATGAACACTGTGAAGCTACGAGTAATGGCGTCCCTGTGGGGGCGTGGCTACCATCAATTCCTCGCCATGAAAATACGTTTGGCTTTTTGATGGCTTTATTGAACACGTATCATCATGAAAATTGATACACAGGTCCAGGGTGGAGACCTCTTCCATCTGATAGGGGTGTCGCTCATGTCGCCCCCTAGTGGAAACAGGAAGTGCCATTTTTTGCATCAACATTGTCCGATTTCCACGAAACTTCACATGTGTGATGAGGGACTGACCCTGAACACACCTGCATGCATCCCATTACTGCCCCCTGGTGGATGAACCATCAACTGCTCATAACTCCCTCATGCTTTGTCCCATTTCCACGAAACTTCACATGTGTGATGAGGGACTGACCCTGAACACACCTGCACGCATCCCATTACTGCCCCCTGGTGGATGAACCATCAAATGCTCATAACTCCCTCTTGCTTTGTCCAATTCACTCCAAACTTCACATGACTGATGAGTGGCCGCCCTGAACACACCAGACCACACCAGACCATATGTGTAACTACCTGTGACTGCCCCCTACTGGATGAACGAAACATTGCATTTTTGGCCTCCTTCCAGGTTTTTTCTCACTTTCTGCTTCACGCCACAGCCCCGCCATGCCTCAGGCCCCGCCGTGGCATGGGTGAGCGAGGGCCCGCCATCGCCGCTTGCGGCTTTAATTGTCAATTGTAATTGTTTTATCTGCTATTGCAGGCATACTTTGAAGGGATAGTTATATATATTTTTTGGAACAAAAAAGCCAATATGATACATCTTTATTGTACGTCTGTGGGTATGATGGGACCTGGCTCACTGCTGATTGTTCTTTCCTTACAAGTTACCAGTTGTCCGAGAGTTTTACAGCTACAGAACTTATAACACCAACACATCAAAACTTGTTAAAACTTCATACTACAATATGTATAACAAATTACAATATACATTTAATTTCTTCTACATTACAATAATTCTATAGCCCAGTTTCCTAAAACGCATATGTGTTAATTGTATATTTTACACAGATGCTTAAGGTTGATGAACCTTCACATTTTTGTGAAAAGTATGATTGTCATACAACAGAAGCACCGTCAAGTTACATGTCATTTAGGCCCATTATACAATTAAACCTGAACCAAGGTCATGGTCCTGAATTCTTGGTGGGGTTAGTGGCTAGCCTTGGTGGTCAGCAGTTTTATGAAACAGTCTTTGGAAACTATGAGTGTACAGGAAACCCCAGTGAGTTGTCCTACAATGTTAGTCAAGGAAAGACCACTTAGTGCAGGGAAAAGCCTGTTTGGTTGGTCCTGACTCATTCCTCTCTGTGGCCACTCGCTCGCACCACCAACTCATGAAGAAAGAACTTCCACGAGGCTCACCCACAGTGAGTTCAGCCCATTGTTGAACAAAACCAAACATTTGATGAATGTACTGTGGAAACTCATTCGACATTGAGAGCTTTGAGAACACGTAGGATTTAGGGTGATTATTACTGAAGGGACTTGTGGCTGCTGGTTAGTCCTGTAATAGGATCCACAAGAGAAGAATGTTGAGCCTGAGTCCATTTGGGAGATAAAGAGGCAGCTATGCTTTGTCCCTACCGTCGTGGTGGATTGAACGTGGAGGGTCATACATATTTCAAGGGTGTGCCTCAGAGCAGAGCAGAGCTTCAGATTCTTGTGCTGCTGCTGCTGCTTCTGCCTGCATATCGAAGTGTGTGCATATCTGGTTGTCAGTCCGTTTTTGTTGAGGTGCTCCTTCTTATTTATAAAGTACAAATCACAGTGCCGTGTTTCATTTTAATCCAACAAATATCCAGTTGCTGTGCCAGTTATTGTCCTGGCGATTCCTCTGCGTGACTTTCTACTGTAAGTCCAGCCTGTTTGTTTTCTTTACAGCACTCTTCAGCTTCCTGTCTCTCTCTCTCTTTACAGCAGGCATTAATATTTAATGAATTGCAGTGTGGGAACGTAATATTTGGTAATACATCTTTTCTTCCTTTGTTTACGTATGAATAAGTATATGAACACTAAGATTTCTGTGATTGTGAACATCCTTTTTTAGTGAAAAACAAACAAAGACAGATTCAGGCTCGTTCTAAAACCCAGCAGGTAATCACAGTGAGAGAAAAGCCCATTAATAAAAAGAATCAAGCTATAAACTTGATCTCCAAGCATTCACAGTCACTGAAGGCTCTTCAGTCATTGTGACGAATGATTGGAAAGATGTGGACTTGTGGCATATGTCAACTCAAAATAAATCAGGAAATCAATGGGACTGTATCTAAATCCATGAGGCAGCTTCTTCAAATCACTCAAATCAGGAGATTCGAGTTCAGGATTATTCTAATAATGGAAATTCACCATGATTAATTTATATATATAATTCATAAGATAATTATAGGAATAATATAGGAATAATATTATATCCTCCCATCCCTATTGGTGCTATTTCAGCAGTGTTTCATATCATGCCATTGTTGTGGTTACTATTGATGGCACAATTCGATTACACTACTGCACTTAACACCAACAGAAGTTTTTTCTAATGTACTGTGTAGAAAAAGAACATAACTAAAAGTAGCAGTGAACTTAAGGTTGATGAATAGAGTGAACGTTATATATATGGTCAGATATAGACCCATGTAACCATGTTACAAATCAGAATGCAATAAAGTCTGCTTAATTTGTTCCAATATTATTCTGATTTGACAGAAATGCAGTCTAAGCTGCCTTCATTGTTAAAGTCATCAATAGTTACAGCAAAAACACACTCGATTTAACAGGGCTGCCACTGAAAATTTATGCTGCCTTAATGGGTTGCTAAAAACCTCTGTGTGGTTCATGAATGTACAGTACATGAAAAATAAATGAACAGAGAAGAGAGATTTAAATCCACATTTTTTTGAATTGAGTAGAATCACTAATTGAATATTACTGCAAGCTACATTTAGTTTAAAGCTCATATCAAGCTCCTATGGCTGACTGGTCAGTGTGGGATGTGTGTGGGTGTGTGTGTGTGTGTGTGTGTTTTTCTTCTGCAAGTTTCTGAGATTGTTGATAGTGAAGCATCAGGGAAAGAAGAAAGGCTCACTTATCTTCTCCTTTTCAGTAACACATAAACGCTGCTCGCTATCACAGTGAATAAAATATTGTAAACACGGTGAAAGCATAGCAGTTATCTACTTTTTTCAGTAATGAGACACACTGGTTGTGCAGTCTGTATCTTTCCACTACGGGCAACTTGATTGCCTCCTTTATAACCTTTTCTGTTGTATCCAGCAGATGTGTTCATTTAAGTTTTTTTTTTACAGTAAATCAGATTATTGTATACAACCATGAAGTCCCACAGTGACTTGGCCCCTTTTTGTTTC